>NC_053489.1:661205632-661213132 GCF_905171775.1 Rana temporaria | reverse complement strand
GTAATGGGGTGACTCCAGTACAGACCCTCAATGTGTTGTGTAATGAGATGACTCCAGTACAGACCCTCAATGTGTTGTGTAATGAGGTGACTCCAGTACGGACCCTCAATGTGTTGTGTAATGAGGTGACTCCAGTACAGACCCCCAATGTGTTGTGTAATGGGGTGACTCCAGTACAGACCCTCAATGTGTTTTGTAATGAGGTGACTCCAGTACAGACCCTCAATGTGTTTTGTAATGAGGTGACTCCAGTACAGACCCCCAATGTGTTGTGTAATGGGGTGACTCCAGTACAGACCCTCAATGTGTTTTGTAATGAGGTGACTCCAGTACAGACCCCCAATGTGTTGTGTAATGAGGTGACTCCAGTACAGGCCCTCAATGTGTTTTGTAATGAGGTGACTCCGGTACAGACCCTCAATGTGTTTTGTAATGAGGTGACTCCAGTACAGACCCCCAATGTGTTGTGTAATGAGGTGACTCCAGTACAGACCCCCAATGTGTTTTGTAATGAGGTGACTCCAGTACAGACCCTCAATGTGTTGTGTAATGAGGTGACTCCAGTACAGACCCCCAATGTGTTGTGTAATGAGGTGACTCCAGTACAGACCCTCAATGTGTTGTGTAATGAGGTGACTCCAGTACAGACCCTCAATGTGTTTTGTGTAATGGGGTGACTCCAGTACAGACCCTCAATGTGTTGTGTAATGAGGTGACTCCAGTACAGACCCCCAATGTGTTGTGTAATGAGGTGACTCCGGTACAAACCCTCAATGTGTTTTGTAATGAGGTGACTCCACTACAGAGCCCCAATGTGTTGTGTAATGAGGTGACTCCAGTACAGACCCTCAATGTGTTTTGTAATGAGGTGACTCCAGTACAGACCCCCAATGTGTTCTGTAATGAGGTGACTCCAGTACAGACCCTCAATGTGTTTTGTAATGAGGTGACTCCGGTACAGACCCTCAATGTGTTGTGTAATGAGGTGACTCCAGTACAGACCCTCAATGTGTTTTGTAATGAGGTGACTCCAGTACAGACCCTCAATGTGTTGTGTAATGAGGTGACTCCAGTACAGACCCCCAATGTGTTGTGTAATGAGGTGACTCCAGTACAGACCCTCAATGTGTTGTGTAATGAGGTGACTCCAGTACAGACCCCCAATGTGTTTTGTGTAATGAGGTGACTCCAGTACAGACCCCCAATGTGTTTTGTGTAATGAGGTGACTCCAGTACAGACCCCCAATGTGTTGTGTAATGAGGTGACTCCAGTACAGACCCTCAATGTGTTGTGTAATGAGGTGACTCCAGTACAGACCCTCAATGTGTTTTGTAATGAGGTGACTCCAGTACAGACCCCCAATGTGTTGTGTAATGAGGTGACTCCAGTACAGACCCTCAATGTGTTGTGTAATGAGGTGACTCCAGTACAGACCCCCAATGTGTTGTGTAATGAGGTGACTCCAGTACAGACCCCCAATGTGTTGTGTAATGAGGTGACTCCAGTACAGACCCTCAATGTGTTTTGTAATGAGGTGACTCCAGTACAGACCCTCAATGTGTTGTGTAATGAGGTGACTCCAGTACAGACCCTCAATGTGTTTTGTAATGAGGTGACTCCAGTACAGACCCTCAATGTGTTGTGTAATGAGGTGACTCCAGTACAGACCCCCAATGTGTTGTGTAATGAGGTGACTCCAGTACAGACCCCCAATGTGTTGTGTAATGAGGTGACTCCAGTACAGACCCCCAATGTGTTGTGTAATGAGGTGACTCCAGTACAGACCCTCAATGTGTTTTGTGTAATGGGGTGACTCCAGTACAGGCCCTCAATGTGTTGTGTAATGAGGTGACTCCAGTACAGACCCCCAATGTGTTGTGTAATGAGGTGACTCCAGTACAGACCCCCAATGTGTTGTGTAATGAGGTGACTCCAGTACAGACCCTCAATGTGTTTTGTGTAATGGGGTGACTCCAGTACAGACCCTCAATGTGTTTTGTGTAATGGGGTGACTCCAGTACAGACCCTCAATGTGTTGTGTAATGAGGTGACTCCAGTACAGACCCCCAATGTGTTGTGTAATGAGGTGACTCCAGTACAGACCCTCAATGTGTTTTGTGTAATGGGGTGACTCCAGTACAGACCCTCAATGTGTTTTGTGTAATGGGGTGACTCCAGTACAGACCCCCAATGTGTTGTGTAATGAGGTGACTCCAGTACGGACCCTCAATGTGTTGTGTAATGAGGTGACTCCAGTACAGACCCTCAATGTGTTGTGTAATGGGGTGACTCCAGTACAGACCCTCAATGTGTTGTGTAATGGGGTGACTCCAGTACAGACCCTCAATGTGTTGTGTAATGGGGTGACTCCAGTACAGACCCTCAATGTGTTGTGTAATGAGGTGACTCCAGTACAGACCCTCAATGTGTTTTGTGTAATGAGGTGACTCCAGTACAGACCCTCAATGTGTTTTGTGTAATGGGGTGACTCCAGTACAGGCCCTCAATGTGTTGTGTAATGAGGTGACTCCAGTACAGACCCTCAATGTGTTGTGTAATGGGGTGACTCCAGTACAGACCCTCAATGTGTTGTGTAATGGGGTGACTCCAGTACAGACCCTCAATGTGTTGTGTAATGGGGTGACTCCAGTACAGACCCTCAATGTGTTGTGTAATGAGGTGACTCCGGTACAGACCCTCAATGTGTTGTGTAATGAGGTGACTCCAGTACAGACCCCCAATGTGTTTTGTAATGAGGTGACTCCAGTACAGACCCTCAATGTGTTTTGTGTAATGGGGTGACTCCAGTACAGACCCTCAATGTGTTGTGTAATGAGGTGACTCCAGTACAGACCCTCAATGTGTTTTGTAATGAGGTGACTCCGGTACAGACCCCCAATGTGTTGTGTAATGAGGTGACTCCAGTACAGACCCTCAATGTGTTGTGTAATGGGGTGACTCCAGTACAGACCCTCAATGTGTTTTGTGTAATGAGGTGACTCCAGTACAGACCCTCAATGTGTTGTGTAATGAGGTGACTCCAGTACAGACCCTCAATGTGTTTTGTAATGAGGTGACTCCGGTACAGACCCCCAATGTGTTGTGTAATGAGGTGACTCCAGTACAGACCCTCAATGTGTTCTGTAATGAGGTGACTCCAGTACAGACCCTCAATGTGTTTTGTAATGAGGTGACTCCGGTACAGACCCCCAATGTGTTCTGTAATGAGGTGACTCCAGTACAGACCCTCAATGTGTTGTGTAATGAGGTGACTCCAGTACAGACCCTCAATGTGTTGTGTAATGAGGTGACTCCAGTACAGACCCTCAATGTGTTGTGTAATGAGGTGACTCCAGTACAGACCCTCAATGTGTTTTGTGTAATGGGGTGACTCCAGTACAGACCCTCAATGTGTTGTGTAATGAGGTGACTCCGGTACAGACCCCCAATGTGTTTTGTAATGAGGTGACTCCACTACAGAGCCCCAATGTGTTGTGTAATGAGGTGACTCCAGTACAGACCCCCAATGTGTTGTGTAATGAGGTGACTCCAGTACAGACCCTCAATGTGTTGTGTAATGAGGTGACTCCAGTACAGACCCCCAATGTGTTGTGTAATGAGGGGACTCCAGTACAGACCCTCAATGTGTTTTGTAATGAGGTGACTCCACTACAGAGCCCCAATGTGTTGTGTAATGAGGTGACTCCAGTACAGACCCTCAATGTGTTTTGTGTAATGAGGTGACTCCAGTACAGACCCCCAATGTGTTGTGTAATGAGGTGACTCCAGTACAGACCCTCAATGTGTTGTGTAATGAGGTGACTCCAGTACAGACCCTCAATGTGTTGTGTAATGAGGTGACTCCAGTACAGACCCTCAATGTGTTGTGTAATGAGGTGACTCCAGTACAGACCCTCAATGTGTTTTGTGTAATGAGGTGACTCCAGTACAGACCCCCAATGTGTTGTGTAATGAGGTGACTCCAGTACAGACCCTCAATGTGTTGTGTAATGAGGTGACTCCAGTACAGACCCTCAATGTGTTGTGTAATGAGGTGACTCCAGTACAGACCCCCAATGTGTTGTGTAATGAGGTGACTCCAGTACAGACCCTCAATGTGTTGTGTAATGAGGTGACTCCAGTACAGACCCCCAATGTGTTGTGTAATGAGGTGACTCCAGTACAGACCCTCAATGTGTTGTGTAATGAGGTGACTCCGGTACAGACCCCCAATGTGTTTTGTAATGAGGTGACTCCAGTACAGACCCTCAATGTGTTGTGTAATGAGGTGACTCCGGTACAGACCCTCAATGTGTTTTGTAATGAGGTGACTCCAGTACAGACCCCCAATGTGTTGTGTAATGAGGTGACTCCAGTACAGACCCTCAATGTGTTGTGTAATGAGGTGACTCCAGTACAGACCCTCAATGTGTTGTGTAATGAGGTGACTCCGGTACAGACCCTCAATGTGTTTTGTAATGAGGTGACTCCAGTACAGACCCCCAATGTGTTGTGTAATGAGGTGACTCCAGTACAGACCCTCAATGTGTTGTGTAATGAGGTGACTCCAGTACAGACCCTCAATGTGTTTTGTGTAATGGGGTGACTCCAGTACAGACCCTCAATGTGTTGTGTAATGAGGTGACTCCAGTACAGACCCCCAATGTGTTGTGTAATGAGGTGACTCCAGTACAGACCCTCAATGTGTTTTGTAATGAGGTGACTCCAGTACAGACCCTCAATGTGTTTTGTAATGAGGTGACTCCAGTACAGACCCCCAATGTGTTGTGTAATGAGGTGACTCCAGTACAGACCCCCAATGTGTTGTGTAATGAGGTGACTCCAGTACAGACCCTCAATGTGTTTTGTAATGAGGTGACTCCAGTACAGACCCTCAATGTGTTTTGTGTAATGGGGTGACTCCAGTACAGACCCTCAATGTGTTGTGTAATGAGGTGACTCCAGTACAGACCCTCAATGTGTTGTGTAATGAGGTGACTCCAGTACAGACCCCCAATGTGTTGTGTAATGAGGTGACTCCAGTACAGACCCTCAATGTGTTGTGTAATGAGGTGACTCCGGTACAGACCCTCAATGTGTTTTGTAATGAGATGACTCCAGTACAGACCCTCAATGTGTTGTGTAATGAGGTGACTCCAGTACAGGCCCTCAATGTGTTGTGTAATGGGGTGACTCCAGTACAGACCCTCAATGTGTTGTGTAATGGGGTGACTCCAGTACAGACCCTCAATGTGTTGTGTAATGAGGTGACTCCAGTACAGACCCCCAATGTGTTGTGTAATGAGGTGACTCCAGTACAGACCCTCAATGTGTTGTGTAATGAGGTGACTCCAGTACAGACCCTCAATGTGTTTTGTGTAATGGGGTGACTCCAGTACAGACCCTCAATGTGTTGTGTAATGAGGTGACTCCAGTACAGACCCTCAATGTGTTGTGTAATGAGGTGACTCCGGTACAGACCCTCAATGTGTTTTGTAATGAGGTGACTCCAGTACAGACCCTCAATGTGTTGTGTAATGAGGTGACTCCAGTACAGACCCCCAATGTGTTTTGTGTAATGGGGTGACTCCAGTACAGACCCTCAATGTGTTGTGTAATGAGGTGACTCCAGTACAGACCCTCAATGTGTTGTGTAATGAGGTGACTCCGGTACAGACCCTCAATGTGTTTTGTAATGAGGTGACTCCAGTACAGACCCCCAATGTGTTGTGTAATGAGGTGACTCCAGTACAGACCCTCAATGTGTTGTGTAATGAGGTGACTCCGGTACAGACCCTCAATGTGTTGTGTAATGAGGTGACTCCAGTACAGACCCCCAATGTGTTGTGTAATGAGGTGACTCCAGTACAGACCCTCAATGTGTTGTGTAATGAGGTGACTCCAGTACAGACCCTCAATGTGTTGTGTAATGAGGTGACTCCAGTACAGACCCCCAATGTGTTGTGTAATGAGGTGACTCCAGTACAGACCCTCAATGTGTTGTGTAATGGGGTGACTCCAGTACAGACCCTCAATGTGTTGTGTAATGAGGTGACTCCAGTACAGACCCTCAATGTGTTGTGTAATGAGGTGACTCCAGTACAGACCCTCAATGTGTTGTGTAATGAGGTGACTCCAGTACAGACCCTCAATGTGTTGTGTAATGAGGTGACTCCAGTACAGACCCTCAATGTGTTGTGTAATGAGGTGACTCCAGTACAGACCCTCAATGTGTTTTGTAATGAGGTGACTCCAGTACAGACCCTCAATGTGTTGTGTAATGAGGGGACTCCAGTACAGACCCTCAATGTGTTGTGTAATGAGGTGACTCCGGTACAGACCCTCAATGTGTTGTGTAATGAGGTGACTCCAGTACAGACCCCCAATGTGTTTTGTAATGAGGTGACTCCAGTACAGACCCTCAATGTGTTGTGTAATGAGGTGACTCCAGTACAGACCCTCAATGTGTTGTGTAATGAGGTGACTCCAGTACAGACCCTCAATGTGTTGTGTAATGAGGTGACTCCGGTACAGACCCTCAATGTGTTTTGTAATGAGGTGACTCCAGTACAGACCCTCAATGTGTTGTGTAATGAGGTGACTCCAGTACAGACCCTCAATGTGTTGTGTAATGAGGTGACTCCGGTACAGACCCTCAATGTGTTGTGTAATGAGGTGACTCCAGTACAGACCCTCAATGTGTTGTGTAATGAGGTGACTCCAGTACAGACCCTCAATGTGTTGTGTAATGAGGTGACTCCAGTACAGACCCTCAATGTGTTGTGTAATGAGGTGACTCCAGTACAGACCCCCAATGTGTTGTGTAATGAGGTGACTCCAGTACAGACCCCCAATGTGTTGTGTAATGGGGTGACTCCGGTACAGACCCTCAATGTGTTGTGTAATGAGGTGACTCCAGTACAGACCCTCAATGTGTTGTGTAATGAGGTGACTCCGGTACAGACCCCCAATGTGTTGTGTAATGGGGTGACTCCAGTACAGACCCCCAATGTGTTGTGTAATGAGGTGACTCCAGTACAGACCCTCAATGTGTTGTGTAATGAGTAGTGTTGCTCACGAATATTCGCATTGCGAATATTCGACTCGAATATAGCATATTCGAGAAATCGCGCTATATTTCGAATTTCGCGGTGAATATTCGCTATTCCGAATATTCGCATTTTTTCAATTTGATTTTTAAAACAGATCACATCCTATCGACGTCTAAAAGCATTGCTGGTATGATTAGAGACCCTGGGCCGAGTAGCTAAGCTGAGGCGATCCTATTATGTTGCCAAATTGAAAAAAAAAAAATTGCGATTTTTCGCTATTGCGAATGCGAAAATGATTGCGAATTTTCGATAACTGTGGTAGGAGAACTCTGATTGTCTCTGATGCAAAAGGGGGGGGGCTTTGTGTATGTTTCTGTTATGAATATTTGTATGTTTGATATTATTATTTTTTGTAAGAAGGAAAAAATTGCGCATACCTTAAAAAAG
>NC_053489.1:661140579-661189772 GCF_905171775.1 Rana temporaria | reverse complement strand
CTCCAGTACAGTCCCTCAATGTGTTGTGTAATGAGGTGCCTCCAGTACAGCCCCTCAATGTGTTGTGTAATGAGGTGACTCCAGTACAGACCCTCAATGTGTTGTGTAATGAGGTGACTCCAGTACAGACCCTCAATGTGTTGTGTAATGAGGTGACTCCAGTACAGACCCTCAATGTGTTGTGTAATGAGGTGACTCCAGTACAGACCCTCAATGTGTTGTGTAATGAGGTGACTCCAGTACAGACCCCCAATGTGTTGTGTAATGAGGTGACTCCAGTACAGACCCTCAATGTGTTGTGTAATGAGGTGACTCCAGTACAGACCCTCAATGTGTTGTGTAATGAGGTGACTCCAGTACAGACCCTCAATGTGTTGTGTAATGAGGTGACTCCAGTACAGACCCTCAATGTGTTTGTGTAATGAGGTGACTCCAGTACAGACCCTCAATGTGTTGTGTAATGAGGTGACTCCAGTACAGACCCTCAATGTGTTGTGTAATGAGGTGACTCCAGTACAGACCCTCAATGTGTTGTGTAATGAGGTGACTCCAGTACAGACCCTCAATGTGTTTTGTAATGAGGTGACTCCAGTACAGACCCTCAATGTGTTGTGTAATGAGGTGACTCCAGTACAGACCCTCAATGTGTTGTGTAATGAGGTGACTCCAGTACAGACCCTCAATGTGTTGTGTAATGAGGTGACTCCAGTACAGACCCTCAATGTGTTGTGTAATGAGGTGACTCCAGTACAGACCCTCAATGTGTTGTGTAATGAGGTGACTCCAGTACAGACCCTCAATGTGTTGTGTAATGAGGTGACTCCAGTACAGACCCTCAATGTGTTTTTGTAATGAGGTGACTCCAGTACAGACCCTCAATGTGTTGTGTAATGAGGTGACTCCAGTACAGACCCTCAATGTGTTGTGTAATGAGGTGACTCCAGTACAGACCCTCAATGTGTTGTGTAATGAGGTGACTCCAGTACAGACCCTCAATGTGTTGTGTAATGAGGTGACTCCAGTACAGACCCTCAATGTGTTGTGTAATGAGGTGACTCCAGTACAGACCCCTCAATGTGTTGTGTAATGAGGTGACTCCAGTACAGACCCTCAATGTGTTGTGTAATGAGGTGACTCCAGTACAGACCCTCAATGTGTTGTGTAATGAGGTGACTCCAGTACAGACCCTCAATGTGTTTTGTAATGAGGTGACTCCAGTACAGACCCTCAATGTGTTGTGTAATGAGGTGACTCCAGTACAGACCCTCAATGTGTTGTGTAATGAGGTGACTCCAGTACAGACCCTCAATGTGTTTGTGTAATGAGGTGACTCCAGTACAGACCCTCAATGTGTTGTGTAATGAGGTGACTCCAGTACAGACCCTCAATGTGTTGTGTAATGAGGTGACTCCAGTACAGACCCCCAATGTGTTGTGTAATGAGGTGACTCCAGTACAGACCCCCAATGTGTTGTGTAATGAGGTGACTCCAGTACAGACCCCTCAATGTGTTGTGTAATGAGGTGACTCCAGTACAGACCCTCAATGTGTTGTGTAATGAGGTGACTCCAGTACAGACCCTCAATGTGTTGTGTAATGAGGTGACTCCAGTACAGACCCTCAATGTGTTTTGTAATGAGGTGACTCCAGTACAGACCCTCAATGTGTTGTGTAATGAGGTGACTCCAGTACAGACCCTCAATGTGTTTTGTAATGAGGTGACTCCAGTACAGACCCTCAATGTGTTGTGTAATGAGGTGACTCCAGTACAGACCCTCAATGTGTTGTGTAATGAGGTGACTCCAGTACAGACCCTCAATGTGTTGTGTAATGAGGTGACTCCAGTACAGACCCTCAATGTGTTTTGTGTAATGGGGTGACTCCAGTACAGACCCTCAATGTGTTGTGTAATGAGGTGACTCCAGTACAGACCCTCAATGTGTTGTGTAATGAGGTGACTCCAGTACAGACCCTCAATGTGTTTTGTAATGAGGTGACTCCAGTACAGACCCTCAATGTGTTTTTGTAATGGGGTGACTCCAGTACAGACCCCCAATGTGTTGTGTAATGAGGTGACTCCAGTACAGACCCTCAATGTGTTGTGTAATGAGGTGACTCTAGTACAGACCCTCAATGTGTTTTGTAATGAGGTGACTCCAGTACAGACCCTCAATGTGTTTTGTGTAATGAGGTGACTCCAGTACAGACCCTCAATGTGTTGTGTAATGAGGTGACTCCAGTACAGACCCTCAATGTGTTGTGTAATGAGGTGACTCCAGTACAGACCCTCAATGTGTTTTGTGTAATGAGGTGACTCCAGTACAGACCCCCAATGTGTTGTGTAATGAGGTGACTCCAGTACAGACCCTCAATGTGTTGTGTAATGAGGTGACTCCAGTACAGACCCTCAATGTGTTGTGTAATGAGGTGACTCCGGTACAGACCCTCAATGTGTTTTGTAATGAGGTGACTCCAGTACAGACCCTCAATGTGTTGTGTAATGAGGTGACTCCAGTACAGACCCTCAATGTGTTGTGTAATGGGGTGACTCCAGTACAGACCCCCAATGTGTTGTGTAATGAGGTGACTCCAGTACAGACCCCCAATGTGTTGTGTAATGAGGTGACTCCAGTACAGACCCTCAATGTGTTGTGTAATGAGGTGACTCCAGTACAGACCCCCAATGTGTTGTGTAATGAGGTGACTCCGGTACAGACCCTCAATGTGTTGTGTAATGAGGTGACTCCAGTACAGACCCTCAATGTGTTGTGTAATGAGGTGACTCCAGTACAGACCCTCAATGTGTTTTGTGTAATGGGGTGACTCCAGTACAGACCCTCAATGTGTTGTGTAATGAGGTGACTCCAGTACAGACCCTCAATGTGTTGTGTAATGAGGTGACTCCAGTACGGACCCTCAATGTGTTGTGTAATGAGGTGACTCCAGTACAGACCCTCAATGTGTTTTGTAATGAGGTGACTCCGGTACAAACCCTCAATGTGTTTTGTAATGAGGTGACTCCACTACAGAGCCCCAATGTGTTGTGTAATGAGGTGACTCCAGTACAGACCCTCAATGTGTTGTGTAATGAGGTGACTCCAGTACGGACCCTCAATGTGTTGTGTAATGAGGTGACTCCAGTACAGACCCTCAATGTGTTTTGTAATGAGGTGACTCCGGTACAAACCCTCAATGTGTTTTGTAATGAGGTGACTCCACTACAGAGCCCCAATGTGTTGTGTAATGAGGTGACTCCGGTACAAACCCTCAATGTGTTTTGTAATGAGGTGACTCCAGTACAGACCCCCAATGTGTTTTGTAATGAGGTGACTCCAGTACAGACCCCCAATGTGTTGTGTAATGAGGTGACTCCAGTACAGACCCCCAATGTGTTGTGTAATGAGGTGACTCCGGTACAGACCCCCAATGTGTTGTGTAATGAGGTGACTCCAGTACAGACCCTCAATGTGTTTTGTAATGAGGTGACTCCAGTACAGACCCTCAATGTGTTGTGTAATGAGGTGACTCCAGTACAGACCCTCAATGTGTTGTGTAATGAGGTGACTCCAGTACAGACCCTCAATGTGTTGTGTAATGAGGTGACTCCAGTACAGACCCTCAATGTGTTGTGTAATGAGGTGACTCCGGTACAGACCCCCAATGTGTTGTGTAATGAGGTGACTCCGGTACAGACCCCCAATGTGTTGTGTAATGAGGTGACTCCGGTACAGACCCCCAATGTGTTGTGTAATGAGGTGACTCCAGTACAGACCCTCAATGTGTTTTGTAATGAGGTGACTCCAGTACAGACCCTCAATGTGTTGTGTAATGAGGTGACTCCAGTACAGACCCTCAATGTGTTGTGTAATGAGGTGACTCCAGTACAGACCCCCAATGTGTTGTGTAATGAGGTGACTCCGGTACAGACCCTCAATGTGTTTTGTAATGAGGTGACTCCAGTACAGACCCTCAATGTGTTGTGTAATGAGGTGACTCCAGTACAGACCCCCAATGTGTTGTGTAATGAGGTGACTCCGGTACAAACCCTCAATGTGTTTTGTAATGAGGTGACTCCACTACAGAGCCCCAATGTGTTGTGTAATGAGGTGACTCCAGTACAGACCCTCAATGTGTTTTGTGTAATGGGGTGACTCCGGTACAAACCCTCAATGTGTTTTGTAATGAGGTGACTCCAGTACAGACCCCCAATGTGTTTTGTAATGAGGTGACTCCAGTACAGACCCCCAATGTGTTGTGTAATGAGGTGACTCCAGTACAGACCCCCAATGTGTTGTGTAATGAGGTGACTCCGGTACAGACCCCCAATGTGTTGTGTAATGAGGTGACTCCAGTACAGACCCTCAATGTGTTTTGTAATGAGGTGACTCCAGTACAGACCCTCAATGTGTTGTGTAATGAGGTGACTCCAGTACAGACCCTCAATGTGTTGTGTAATGAGGTGACTCCAGTACAGACCCTCAATGTGTTGTGTAATGAGGTGACTCCAGTACAGACCCCCAATGTGTTGTGTAATGAGGTGACTCCGGTACAGACCCCCAATGTGTTGTGTAATGAGGTGACTCCGGTACAGACCCCCAATGTGTTGTGTAATGAGGTGACTCCAGTACAGACCCTCAATGTGTTTTGTAATGAGGTGACTCCAGTACAGACCCTCAATGTGTTGTGTAATGAGGTGACTCCAGTACAGACCCTCAATGTGTTGTGTAATGAGGTGACTCCAGTACAGACCCTCAATGTGTTGTGTAATGAGGTGACTCCAGTACAGACCCCCAATGTGTTGTGTAATGAGGTGACTCCGGTACAGACCCTCAATGTGTTTTGTAATGAGGTGACTCCAGTACAGACCCTCAATGTGTTGTGTAATGAGGTGACTCCAGTACAGACCCTCAATGTGTTGTGTAATGAGGTGACTCCAGTACAGACCCCCAATGTGTTGTGTAATGAGGTGACTCCGGTACAGACCCTCAATGTGTTTTGTAATGAGGTGACTCCAGTACAGACCCTCAATGTGTTGTGTAATGAGGTGACTCCGGTACAGACCCTCAATGTGTTTTGTAATGAGGTGACTCCAGTACAGACCCTCAATGTGTTGTGTAATGAGGTGACTCCAGTACAGACCCTCAATGTGTTGTGTAATGAGGTGACTCCAGTACAGACCCTCAATGTGTTGTGTAATGAGGTGACTCCAGTACAGACCCCCAATGTGTTGTGTAATGAGGTGACTCCAGTACAGACCCTCAATGTGTTGTGTAATGAGGTGACTCCAGTACAGACCCTCAATGTGTT
The DNA here is from genome assembly GCF_905171775.1 of Rana temporaria. NCBI lineage: Eukaryota > Metazoa > Chordata > Amphibia > Anura > Ranidae > Rana > Rana temporaria. Next base: position 661,184,466 of record NC_053489.1, on the reverse strand, counting down.
GTGTAATGAGGTGACTCCAGTACAGACCCTCAATGTGTTGTGTAATGAGGTGACTCCAGTACAGACCCCCAATGTGTGTTGTGTAATGAGGTGACTCCAGTACAGACCCCCAATGTGTTGTGTAATGAGGTGACTCCAGTACAGACCCTCAATGTGTTTTGTAATGAGGTGACTCCAGTACAGACCCTCAATGTGTTTTGTAATGAGGTGACTCCAGTACAGACCCCCAATGTGTTGTGTAATGGGGTGACTCCGGTACAGACCCTCAATGTGTTTTGTAATGAGGTGACTCCAGTACAGACCCCCAATGTGTTGTGTAATGAGGTGACTCCGGTACAGACCCTCAATGTGTTTTGTAATGAGGTGACTCCAGTACAGACCCCCAATGTGTTGTGTAATGAGGTGACTCCAGTACAGACCCTCAATGTGTTGTGTAATGAGGTGACTCCAGTACAGACCCCCAATGTGTTGTGTAATGAGGTGACTCCAGTACAGACCCCCAATGTGTTGTGTAATGAGGTGACTCCGGTACAGACCCTCAATGTGTTTTGTAATGAGGTGACTCCAGTACAGACCCTCAATGTGTTTTGTAATGAGGTGACTCCAGTACAGACCCCCAATGTGTTGTGTAATGAGGTGACTCCAGTACAGACCCTCAATGTGTTGTGTAATGAGGTGACTCCAGTACAGACCCTCAATGTGTTTTGTGTAATGGGGTGACTCCAGTACAGACCCCCAATGTGTTGTGTAATGAGGTGACTCCAGTACAGACCCTCAATGTGTTGTGTAATGAGGTGACTCCAGTACAGACCCCCAATGTGTTGTGTAATGAGGTGACTCCAGTACAGACCCTCAATGTGTTTTGTGTAATGGGGTGACTCCAGTACAGACCCTCAATGTGTTGTGTAATGAGGTGACTCCAGTACAGACCCTCAATGTGTTGTGTAATGAGGTGACTCCAGTACAGACCCCCAATGTGTTGTGTAATGAGGTGACTCCAGTACAGACCCCCAATGTGTTGTGTAATGAGGTGACTCCAGTACAGACCCTCAATGTGTTGTGTAATGAGGTGACTCCAGTACAGACCCCCAATGTGTTGTGTAATGGGGTGACTCCAGTACAGACCCCCAATGTGTTGTGTAATGAGGTGACTCCAGTACAGACCCTCAATGTGTTGTGTAATGAAGTGACTCCAGTACAGACCCTCAATGTGTTGTGTAATGAGGTGACTCCAGTACAGACCCCCAATGTGTTGTGTAATGGGGTGACTCCAGTACAGACCCCCAATGTGTTGTGTAATGAGGTGACTCCAGTACAGACCCCCAATGTGTTTTGTAATGAGGTGACTCCAGTACAGACCCCCAATGTGTTGTGTAATGAGGCGACTCCAGTACAGACCCTCAATGTGTTTTGTAATGAGGTGACTCCAGTACAGACCCTCAATGTGTTTTGTGTAATGGGGTGACTCCAGTACAGGCCCTCAATGTGTTTTTGTAATGAGGTGACTCCAGTACAGACCCTCAATGTGTTGTGTAATGAGGTGACTCCAGTACAGACCCTCAATGTGTTGTGTAATGAGGTGACTCCAGTACAGACCCTCAATGTGTTGTGTAATGAGGTGACTCCAGTACAGACCCTCGATGTGTTGTGTAATGAGGTGACTCCAGTACAGACCCCCAATGTGTTGTGTAATGAGGTGACTCCAGTACAGACCCCCAATGTGTTTTGTAATGAGGTGACTCCAGTACAGACCCCCAATGTGTTGTGTAATGAGGTGACTCCACTACAGAGCCCCAATGTGTTGTGTAATGAGGTGACTCCAGTACAGACCCTCAATGTGTTTTGTGTAATGGGGTGACTCCAGTACAGGCCCTCAATGTGTTTTTGTAATGAGGTGACTCCAGTACAGACCCTCAATCTGTTTTGTAATGAGGTGACTCCAGTACAGACCCCCAATGTGTTGTGTAATGAGGTGACTCCAGTACAGACCCCCAATGTGTTGTGTAATGAGGTGACTCCAGTACAGACCCTCAATGTGTTTTGTAATGAGGTGACTCCAGTACAGACCCCCAATGTGTTGTGTAATGAGGTGACTCCAGTACAGACCCCCAATGTGTTGTGTAATGAGGTGACTCCAGTACAGACCCTCAATGTGTTGTGTAATGAGGTGACTCCGGTACAGACCCCCAATGTGTTGTGTAATGAGGTGACTCCAGTACAGACCCTCAATGTGTTGTGTAATGGGGTGACTCCAGTACAGACCCTCAATGTGTTGTGTAATGAGGTGACTCCAGTACAGACCCTCAATGTGTTTTGTAATGAGGTGACTCCAGTACAGACCCTCAATGTGTTGTGTAATGAGGTGACTCCAGTACAGACCCTCAATGTGTTGTGTAATGGGGTGACTCCAGTACAGACCCCCAATGTGTTGTGTAATGAGGTGACTCCAGTACAGACCCCCAATGTGTTGTGTAATGAGGTGACTCCGGTACAGACCCTCAATGTGTTTTGTAATGAGGTGACTCCAGTACAGACCCTCAATGTGTTTTGTAATGAGGTGACTCCAGTACAGACCCTCAATGTGTTGTGTAATGAGGTGACTCCGGTACAGACCCCCAATGTGTGTTGTGTAATGAGGTGACTCCGGTACAGACCCTCAATGTGTTTTGTGTAATGAGGTGACTCCAGTACAGACCCCCAATGTGTTGTGTAATGAGGTGACTCCAGTACAGACCCTCAATGTGTTGTGTAATGGGGTGACTCCAGTACAGACCCTCAATGTGTTGTGTAATGGGGTGACTCCAGTACAGACCCTCAATGTGTTGTGTAATGAGGTGACTCCAGTACAGACCCCCAATGTGTTTTGTGTAATGAGGTGACTCCAGTACAGACCCCCAATGTGTTGTGTAATGAGGTGACTCCAGTACAGACCCCCAATGTGTTGTGTAATGAGGTGACTCCAGTACAGACCCTCAATGTGTTGTGTAATGGGGTGACTCCAGTACAGACCCCCAATGTGTTGTGTAATGAGGTGACTCCAGTACAGACCCTCAATGTGTTTTGTGTAATGGGGTGACTCCAGTACAGACCCTCAATGTGTTGTGTAATGAGGTGACTCCAGTACAGACCCTCAATGTGTTTTGTGTAATGGGGTGACTCCAGTACAGACCCTCAATGTGTTGTGTAATGAGGTGACTCCAGTACAGACCCCCAATGTGTTGTGTAATGAGGTGACTCCAGTACAGACCCCCAATGTGTTGTGTAATGAGGTGACTCCAGTACAGACCCTCAATGTGTTTTGTGTAATGAGGTGACTCCAGTACAGACCCCCAATGTGTTGTGTGTAATGGGGTGACTCCAGTACAGACCCTCAATGTGTTTTGTGTAATGAGGTGACTCCAGTACAGACCCTCAATGTGTTTTGTGTAATGGGGTGACTCCAGTACAGACCCTCAATGTGTTGTGTAATGAGGTGACTCCAGTACAGACCCTCAATGTGTTGTGTAATGAGGTGACTCCACTACAGACCCCCAATGTGTTGTGTAATGAGGTGACTCCAGTACAGACCCTCAATGTGTTTTGTAATGAGGTGACTCCAGTACAGACCCTCAATGTGTTTTGTAATGAGGTGACTCTAGTACAGACCCCCAATGTGTTCTGTAATGAGGTGACTCCAGTACAGACCCTCAATGTGTTGTGTAATGGGGTGACTCCAGTACAGACCCTCAATGTGTTGTGTAATGAGGTGACTCCAGTACAGACCCTCAATGTGTTGTGTAATGAGGTGACTCCAGTACAGACCCTCAATGTGTTGTGTAATGGGGTGACTCCAGTACAGACCCTCAATGTGTTGTGTAATGAGGTGACTCCAGTACAGACCCCCAATGTGTTTTGTAATGAGGTGACTCCAGTACAGACCCTCAATGTGTTTTGTAATGAGGTGACTCCAGTACAGACCCCCAATGTGTTTTTGTAATGAGGTGACTCCAGTACAGACCCTCAATGTGTTGTGTAATGAGGTGACTCCAGTACAGACCCTCAATGTGTTGTGTAATGAGGTGACTCCAGTACAGACCCTCAATGTGTTTTGTAATGAGGTGACTCCAGTACAGACCCTCAATGTGTTGTGTAATGAGGTGACTCCAGTACAGACCCTCAATGTGTTTTGTGTAATGGGGTGACTCCGGTACAAACCCTCAATGTGTTTTGTAATGAGGTGACTCCAGTACAGACCCCCAATGTGTTGTGTAATGAGGTGACTCCAGTACAGACCCTCAATGTGTTTTGTAATGGGGTGACTCCAGTACAGACCCTCAATGTGTTGTGTAATGAGGTGACTCCGGTACAGACCCTCAATGTGTTGTGTAATGAGGTGACTCCAGTACAGACCCCCAATGTGTTGTGTAATGAGGTGACTCCAGTACAGACCCTCAATGTGTTTTTGTAATGAGGTGACTCCAGTACAGACCCTCAATGTGTTTTTGTAATGAGGTGACTCCAGTACAGACCCCCAATGTGTTGTGTAATGAGGTGACTCCAGTACAGACCCCCAATGTGTTGTGTAATGAGGTGACTCCAGTACAGACCCTCAATGTGTTTTTGTAATGAGGTGACTCCAGTACAGACCCTCAATGTGTTTTGTAATGAGGTGACTCCAGTACAGGCCCTCAATGTGTTGTGTAATGAGGTGACTCCAGTACAGACCCCCAATGTGTTGTGTAATGAGGTGACTCCGGTACAGACCCTCAATGTGTTGTGTAATGAGGTGACTCCAGTACAGACCCCCAATGTGTTGTGTAATGAGGTGACTCCAGTACAGACCCTCAATGTGTTTTTGTAATGAGGTGACTCCAGTACAGACCCTCAATGTGTTTTTGTAATGAGGTGACTCCAGTACAGACCCCCAATGTGTTGTGTAATGAGGTGACTCCAGTACAGACCCTCAATGTGTTTTGTGTAATGAGGTGACTCCAGTACAGACCCCAATGTGTTGTGTAATGAGGTGACTCCAGTACAGACCCCCAATGTGTTTTGTAATGAGGTGACTCCAGTACAGACCCTCAATGTGTTTTGTGTAATGAGGTGACTCCAGTACAGACCCTCAATGTGTTGTGTAATGAGGTGACTCCAGTACAGACCCTCAATGTGTTTTGTGTGATGAGGTGACTCCAGTACAGACCCTCAATGTGTTGTGTAATGAGGTGACTCCAGTACAGACCCTCAATGTGTTTTGTAATGAGGTGACTCCAGTACAGACCCTCAATGTGTTGTGTAATGAGGTGACTCCAGTACAGACCCCCAATGTGTTGTGTAATGAGGTGACTCCAGTACAGACCCCCAATGTGTTGTGTAATGAGGTGACTCCAGTACAGACCCCCAATGTGTTGTGTAATGAGGTGACTCCAGTACAGACCCTCAATGTGTTGTGTAATGAGGTGACTCCAGTACAGACCCTCAATGTGTTTTGTAATGAGGTGACTCCAGTACAGACCCTCAATGTGTTGTGTAATGAGGTGACTCCAGTACAGACCCTCAATGTGTTGTGTAATGAGGTGACTCCAGTACAGACCCTCAATGTGTTTTGTAATGAGGTGACTCCAGTACAGACCCCCAATGTGTTGTGTAATGAGGTGACTCCAGTACAGACCCTCAATGTGTTGTGTAATGAGGTGACTCCAGTACAGACCCTCAATGTGTTGTGTAATGAGGTGACTCCAGTACAGACCCTCAATGTGTTGTGTAATGAGGTGACTCCAGTACAGACCCCCAATGTGTTGTGTAATGAGGTGACTCCAGTACAGACCCCAATGTGTTGTGTAATGAGGTGACTCCAGTACAGACCCTCAATGTGTTGTGTAATGAGGTGACTCCAGTACAGACCCTCAATGTGTTGTGTAATGAGGTGACTCCAGTACAGACCCCCAATGTGTTGTGTAATGAGGTGACTCCAGTACAGACCCTCAATGTGTTGTGTAATGAGGTGACTCCAGTACAGACCCTCAATGTGTTGTGTAATGAGGTGACTCCAGTACAGACCCTCAATGTGTTGTGTAATGAGGTGACTCCAGTACAGACCCTCAATGTGTTGTGTAATGAGGTGACTCCAGTACAGACCCCCAATGTGTTGTGTAATGAGGTGACTCCAGTACAGACCCCCAATGTGTTGTGTAATGAGGTGACTCCAGTACAGACCCTCAATGTGTTTTTGTAATGAGGTGACTCCAGTACAGACCCTCAATGTGTTGTGTAATGAGGTGACTCCAGTACAGACCCTCAATGTGTTGTGTAATGAGGTGACTCCAGTACAGACCCTCAATGTGTTGTGTAATGAGGTGACTCCAGTACAGACCCCAATGTGTTGTGTAATGAGGTGACTCCAGTACAGACCCCCAATGTGTTGTGTAATGAGGTGACTCCAGTACAGACCCTCAATGTGTTGTGTAATGAGGTGACTCCAGTACAGACCCTCAATGTGTTTTGTAATGAGGTGACTCCAGTACAGACCCTCAATGTGTTGTGTAATGAGGTGACTCCAGTACAGACCCCCAATGTGTTGTGTAATGAGGTGACTCCAGTACAGACCCTCAATGTGTTGTGTAATGAGGTGACTCCAGTACAGACCCTCAATGTGTTTTTGTAATGAGGTGACTCCAGTACAGACCCTCAATGTGTTGTGTAATGAGGTGACTCCAGTACAGACCCTCAATGTGTTGTGTAATGAGGTGACTCCAGTACAGACCCCCAATGTGTTGTGTAATGAGGTGACTCCAGTACAGACCCTCAATGTGTTGTGTAATGAGGTGACTCCAGTACAGACCCTCAATGTGTTTGTGTAATGAGGTGACTCCAGTACAGACCCTCAATGTGTTGTGTAATGAGGTGACTCCAGTACAGACCCCCAATGTGTTGTGTAATGAGGTGACTCCAGTACAGACCCCCAATGTGTTGTGTAATGAGGTGACTCCAGTACAGACCCCCAATGTGTTGTGTAATGAGGTGACTCCAGTACAGACCCTCAATGTGTTGTGTAATGAGGTGACTCCAGTACAGACCCTCAATGTGTTGTGTAATGAGGTGACTCCAGTACAGACCCTCAATGTGTTGTGTAATGAGGTGACTCCAGTACAGACCCTCAATGTGTTGTGTAATGAGGTGACTCCAGTACAGACCCCCAATGTGTTGTGTAATGAGGTGACTCCAGTACAGACCCCAATGTGTTGTGTAATGAGGTGACTCCAGTACAGACCCTCAATGTGTTGTGTAATGAGGTGACTCCAGTACAGACCCTCAATGTGTTGTGTAATGAGGTGACTCCAGTACAGACCCTCAATGTGTTGTGTAATGAGGTGACTCCAGTACAGACCCTCAATGTGTTGTGTAATGAGGTGACTCCAGTACAGACCCTCAATGTGTTGTGTAATGAGGTGACTCCAGTACAGACCCCCAATGTGTTGTGTAATGAGGTGACTCCAGTACAGACCCTCAATGTGTTGTGTAATGAGGTGACTCCAGTACAGACCCTCAATGTGTTGTGTAATGAGGTGACTCCAGTACAGACCCTCAATGTGTTGTGTAATGAGGTGACTCCAGTACAGACCCTCAATGTGTTGTGTAATGAGGTGACTCCAGTACAGACCCTCAATGTGTTGTGTAATGAGGTGACTCCAGTACAGACCCCCAATGTGTTGTGTAATGAGGTGACTCCAGTACAGACCCTCAATGTGTTGTGTAATGAGGTGACTCCAGTACAGACCCTCAATGTGTTTTGTAATGAGGTGACTCCAGTACAGACCCTCAATGTGTTGTGTAATGAGGTGACTCCAGTACAGACCCTCAATGTGTTGTGTAATGAGGTGACTCCAGTACAGACCCTCAATGTGTTTTTGTAATGAGGTGACTCCAGTACAGACCCTCAATGTGTTGTGTAATGAGGTGACTCCAGTACAGACCCTCAATGTGTTGTGTAATGAGGTGACTCCAGTACAGACCCTCAATGTGTTGTGTAATGAGGTGACTCCAGTACAGACCCTCAATGTGTTGTGTAATGAGGTGACTCCAGTACAGACCCTCAATGTGTTGTGTAATGAGGTGACTCCAGTACAGACCCTCAATGTGTTGTGTAATGAGGTGACTCCAGTACAGACCCTCAATGTGTTGTGTAATGAGGTGACTCCAGTACAGACCCTCAATGTGTTGTGTAATGAGGTGACTCCAGTACAGACCCCCAATGTGTTGTGTAATGAGGTGACTCCAGTACAGACCCCCAATGTGTTGTGTAATGAGGTGACTCCAGTACAGACCCTCAATGTGTTGTGTAATGAGGTGACTCCAGTACAGACCCTCAATGTGTTGTGTAATGAGGTGACTCCAGTACAGACCCTCAATGTGTTGTGTAATGAGGTGACTCCAGTACAGACCCTCAATGTGTTGTGTAATGAGGTGACTCCAGTACAGACCCCCAATGTGTTGTGTAATGAGGTGACTCCAGTACAGACCCTCAATGTGTTGTGTAATGAGGTGACTCCAGTACAGACCCTCAATGTGTTGTGTAATGAGGTGACTCCAGTACAGACCCTCAATGTGTTGTGTAATGAGGTGACTCCAGTACAGACCCTCAATGTGTTGTGTAATGAGGTGACTCCAGTACAGACCCCCAATGTGTTGTGTAATGAGGTGACTCCAGTACAGACCCTCAATGTGTTGTGTAATGAGGTGACTCCAGTACAGACCCCCAATGTGTTGTGTAATGAGGTGACTCCAGTACAGACCCTCAATGTGTTGTGTAATGAGGTGACTCCAGTACAGACCCTCAATGTGTTGTGTAATGAGGTGACTCCAGTACAGACCCTCAATGTGTTGTGTAATGAGGTGACTCCAGTACAGACCCTCAATGTGTTGTGTAATGAGGTGACTCCAGTACAGACCCTCAATGTGTTGTGTAATGAGGTGACTCCAGTACAGACCCTCAATGTGTTGTGTAATGAGGTGACTCCAGTACAGACCCTCAATGTGTTGTGTAATGAGGTGACTCCAGTACAGACCCTCAATGTGTTGTGTAATGAGGTGACTCCAGTACAGACCCTCAATGTGTTGTGTAATGAGGTGACTCCAGTACAGACCCCCAATGTGTTGTGTAATGAGGTGACTCCAGTACAGACCCTCAATGTGTTGTGTAATGGGGTGACTCCAGTACAGACCCTCAATGTGTTGTGTAATGAGGTGACTCCAGTACAGACCCCAATGTGTTGTGTAATGAGGTGACTCCAGTACAGACCCCCAATGTGTTGTGTAATGAGGTGACTCCAGTACAGACCCCCAATGTGTTGTGTAATGAGGTGACTCCAGTACAGACCCTCAATGTGTTGTGTAATGAGGTGACTCCAGTACAGACCCTCAATGTGTTGTGTAATGAGGTGACTCCAGTACAGACCCTCAATGTGTTGTGTAATGAGGTGACTCCAGTACAGACCCTCAATGTGTTGTGTAATGAGGTGACTCCAGTACAGACCCTCAATGTGTTGTGTAATGAGGTGACTCCAGTACAGACCCTCAATGTGTTTGTGTAATGAGGTGACTCCAGTACAGACCCTCAATGTGTTGTGTAATGAGGTGACTCCAGTACAGACCCTCAATGTGTTGTGTAATGAGGTGACTCCAGTACAGACCCTCAATGTGTTGTGTAATGGGGTGACTCCAGTACAGACCCTCAATGTGTTTTGTGTAATGAGGTGACTCCAGTACAGACCCTCAATGTGTTGTGTAATGAGGTGACTCCAGTACAGACCCTCAATGTGTTGTGTAATGAGGTGACTCCAGTACAGACCCTCAATGTGTTGTGTAATGAGGTGACTCCAGTACAGACCCCCAATGTGTTGTGTAATGAGGTGACTCCAGTACAGACCCTCAATGTGTTGTGTAATGAGGTGACTCCAGTACAGACCCCAATGTGTTGTGTAATGAGGTGACTCCAGTACAGACCCTCAATGTGTTGTGTAATGAGGTGACTCCAGTACAGACCCTCAATGTGTTGTGTAATGAGGTGACTCCAGTACAGACCCTCAATGTGTTGTGTAATGAGGTGACTCCAGTACAGACCCTCAATGTGTTGTGTAATGAGGTGACTCCAGTACAGACCCTCAATGTGTTGTGTAATGAGGTGACTCCAGTACAGACCCTCAATGTGTTGTGTAATGAGGTGACTCCAGTACAGACCCTCAATGTGTTGTGTAATGAGGTGACTCCAGTACAGACCCTCAATGTGTTGTGTAATGAGGTGACTCCAGTACAGACCCTCAATGTGTTGTGTAATGAGGTGACTCCAGTACAGACCCTCAATGTGTTGTGTAATGAGGTGACTCCAGTACAGACCCTCAATGTGTTTTTGTAATGAGGTGACTCCAGTACAGACCCTCAATGTGTTGTGTAATGAGGTGACTCCAGTACAGACCCCCAATGTGTTGTGTAATGAGGTGACTCCAGTACAGACCCTCAATGTGTTGTGTAATGAGGTGACTCCAGTACAGACCCCCAATGTGTTGTGTAATGAGGTGACTCCAGTACAGACCCCCAATGTGTTGTGTAATGAGGTGACTCCAGTACAGACCCTCAATGTGTTTTTGTAATGAGGTGACTCCAGTACAGACCCTCAATGTGTTGTGTAATGAGGTGACTCCAGTACAGACCCTCAATGTGTTGTGTAATGAGGTGACTCCAGTACAGACCCTCAATGTGTTGTGTAATGAGGTGACTCCAGTACAGACCCTCAATGTGTTGTGTAATGAGGTGACTCCAGTACAGACCCTCAATGTGTTTTTGTAATGAGGTGACTCCAGTACAGACCCTCAATGTGTTGTGTAATGAGGTGACTCCAGTACAGACCCTCAATGTGTTTGTGTAATGAGGTGACTCCAGTACAGACCCTCAATGTGTTGTGTAATGAGGTGACTCCAGTACAGACCCTCAATGTGTTGTGTAATGAGGTGACTCCAGTACAGACCCTCAATGTGTTTGTGTAATGAGGTGACTCCAGTACAGACCCTCAATGTGTTGTGTAATGAGGTGACTCCAGTACAGACCCTCAATGTGTTGTGTAATGAGGTGACTCCAGTACAGACCCTCAATGTGTTGTGTAATGAGGTGACTCCAGTACAGACCCCCAATGTGTTGTGTAATGAGGTGACTCCACTACAGAGCCCCAATGTGTTGTGTAATGAGGTGACTCCAGTACAGACCCTCAATGTGTTGTGTAATGAGGTGACTCCAGTACAGACCCTCAATGTGTTTTGTAATGAGGTGACTCCAGTACAGACCCTCAATGTGTTGTGTAATGAGGTGACTCCAGTACAGACCCTCAATGTGTTGTGTAATGAGGTGACTCCAGTACAGACCCTCAATGTGTTTTTGTAATGAGGTGACTCCAGTACAGACCCTCAATGTGTTTTGTAATGAGGTGACTCCAGTACAGACCCCCAATGTGTTGTGTAATGAGGTGACTCCAGTACAGACCCTCAATGTGTTGTGTAATGAGGTGACTCCAGTACAGACCCTCAATGTGTTGTGTAATGAGGTGACTCCAGTACAGACCCTCAATGTGTTTGTGTAATGGGGTGACTCCAGTACAGACCCTCAATGTGTTGTGTAATGAGGTGACTCCAGTACAGACCCTCAATGTGTTGTGTAATGAGGTGACTCCAGTACAGACCCTCAATGTGTTGTGTAATGAGGTGACTCCAGTACAGACCCCCAATGTGTTGTGTAATGAGGTGACTCCAGTACAGACCCTCAATGTGTTGTGTAATGAGGTGACTCCAGTACAGACCCTCAATGTGTTTTGTAATGAGGTGACTCCAGTACAGACCCTCAATGTGTTGTGTAATGAGGTGACTCCAGTACAGACCCCCAATGTGTTGTGTAATGAGGTGACTCCAGTACAGACCCTCAATGTGTTTTGTAATGAGGTGACTCCAGTACAGACCCTCAATGTGTTTTGTAATGAGGTGACTCCAGTACAGACCCTCAATGTGTTGTGTAATGAGGTGACTCCGGTACAGACCCTCAATGTGTTTTGTAATGAGGTGACTCCAGTACAGACCCTCAATGTGTTGTGTAATGAGGTGACTCCAGTACAGACCCCCAATGTGTTGTGTAATGAGGTGACTCCAGTACAGACCCCCAATGTGTTGTGTAATGGGGTGACTCCAGTACAGACCCTCAATGTGTTGTGTAATGAGGTGACTCCAGTACAGACCCTCAATGTGTTGTGTAATGAGGTGACTCCAGTACAGACCCTCAATGTGTTTTGTAATGAGGTGACTCCAGTACAGACCCTCAATGTGTTGTGTAATGAGGTGACTCCAGTACAGACCCTCAATGTGTTGTGTAATGAGGTGACTCCAGTACAGACCCTCAATGTGTTGTGTAATGAGGTGACTCCAGTACAGACCCTCAATGTGTTGTGTAATGAGGTGACTCCAGTACAGACCCCCAATGTGTTGTGTAATGAGGTGACTCCAGTACAGACCCTCAATGTGTTTTGTAATGAGGTGACTCCAGTACAGACCCTCAATGTGTTGTGTAATGAGGTGACTCCAGTACAGACCCCCAATGTGTTGTGTAATGAGGTGACTCCAGTACAGACCCTCAATGTGTTTTGTGTAATGGGGTGACTCCAGTACAGGCCCTCAATGTGTTGTGTAATGAGGTGACTCCAGTACAGACCCTCAATGTGTTTTGTGTAATGGGGTGACTCCAGTACAGACCCCCAATGTGTTGTGTAATGAGGTGACTCCAGTACAGACCCCCAATGTGTTGTGTAATGAGGTGACTCCAGTACAGACCCCCAATGTGTTGTGTAATGAGGTGACTCCAGTACAGACCCCCAATGTGTTGTGTAATGAGGTGACTCCAGTACAGACCCCCAATGTGTTGTGTAATGAGGTGACTCCAGTACAGACCCCCAATGTGTTGTGTAATGAGGTGACTCCAGTACAGACCCCCAATGTGTTGTGTAATGGGGTGACTCCAGTACAGACCCTCAATGTGTTTTGTGTAATGGGGTGACTCCAGTACAGACCCCCAATGTGTTGTGTAATGAGGTGACTCCAGTACAGACCCCCAATGTGTTGTGTAATGAGGTGACTCCAGTACAGACCCTCAATGTGTTTTGTGTAATGGGGTGACTCCAGTACAGACCCTCAATGTGTTTTGTGTAATGGGGTGACTCCAGTACAGACCCCCAATGTGTTGTGTAATGAGGTGACTCCAGTACAGACCCTCAATGTGTTGTGTAATGAGGTGACTCCAGTACAGACCCCCAATGTGTTTTGTAATGAGGTGACTCCAGTACAGACCCTCAATGTGTTGTGTAATGGGGTGACTCCAGTACAGACCCTCAATGTGTTGTGTAATGAGGTGACTCCAGTACAGACCCTCCATGTGTTGTGTAATGAGGTGACTCCAGTACAGACCCTCCATGTGTTGTGTAATGAGGTGACTCCAGTACAGACCCCCAATGTGTTGTGTAATGAGGTGACTCCAGTACAGACCCCCAATGTGTTGTGTAATGAGGTGACTCCAGTACAGACCCTCAATGTGTTGTGTAATGAGGTGACTCCAGTACAAACCCCCAATGTGTTGTGTAATGAGGCGACTCCAGTACAGACCCCCAATGTGTTCTGTAATGAGGTGACTCCAGTACAGACCCTCAATGTGTTGTGTAATGAGGTGACTCCAGTACAGACCCTCAATGTGTTGTGTAATGAGGTGACTCCAGTACAGACCCTCAATGTGTTGTGTAATGAGGTGACTCCAGTACAGACCCCCAATGTGTTGTGTAATGAGGTGACTCCAGTACAGACCCTCAATGTGTTTTGTAATGAGGTGACTCCGGTACAGACCCTCAATGTGTTTTGTAATGAGGTGACTCCGGTACAGACCCTCAATGTGTTGTGTAATGAGGTGACTCCAGTACAGACCCTCAATGTGTTGTGTAATGAGGTGACTCCAGTACAGACCCTCAATGTGTTGTGTAATGAGGTGACTCCAGTACAGACCCCCAATGTGTTCTGTAATGAGGTGACTCCAGTACAGACCCCCAATGTGTTGTGTAATGAGGTGACTCCAGTACAGACCCCCAATGTGTTCTGTAATGAGGTGACTCCAGTACAGACCCCCAATGTGTTGTGTAATGAGGTGACTCCAGTACAGACCCCCAATGTGTTTTTGTAATGAGGTGACTCCAGTACAGACCCTCAATGTGTTGTGTAATGGGGTGACTCCAGTACAGACCCTCAATGTGTTGTGTAATGAGGTGACTCCAGTACAGACCCTCAATGTGTGTTGTGTAATGAGGCGACTCCAGTACAGACCCCCAATGTGTTGTGTAATGAGGTGACTCCAGTACAGACCCTCAATGTGTTTTGTAATGAGGTGACTCCAGTATAGACCCTCAATGTGTTGTGTAATGAGGTGACTCCAGTACAGACCCTCAATGTGTTGTGTAATGAGGTGACTCCAGTACAGACCCTCAATGTGTTCTGTAATGAGGTGACTCCAGTACAGACCCTCAATGTGTTGTGTAATGAGGTGACTCCAGTACAGACCCTCAATGTGTTCTGTAATGGGGTGACTCCAGTACAGACCCTCAATGTGTTTTGTAATGAGGTGACTCCAGTACAGACCCTCAATGTGTTGTGTAATGAGGTGACTCCAGTACAGACCCTCAATGTGTTGTGTAATGAGGTGACTCCAGTACAGACCCCCAATGTGTTGTGTAATGGGGTGACTCCAGTACAGACCCCCAATGTGTTTTGTGTAGAAATAAAAGGGGAAATGGATAACTGTCACATCTTAGTAGTTTGGAACCGTCCATCCTGCCGGGTCCCGGAGAATTCTGAAATATGAACTCCAGGAAGGATTAGTAATATCTTGTGGTTTCAGCGCAGTATTTATAGAAGTTCCATTTCTGCTTTCATGTTTGATGATCGGAACGAGCTGCAAAAATTACAAGTTAAAGTCAAACTCCGGGATAAGCAAGGAGTGTCTAAATCCATTCATCATGTGAAGTCTTCCTTGGATCTCTGTGTGCTTCGTATATTTCTTCCAGATCTGTGCAGTAATCCAGTGTGAGATTTTCTCTCAGTGCAGGAGCTTCCTGTAATAAAGACCGGACACTGCTGCTCTCTCTCCTTGATCCCTGTAGTTGTCTGCTGGCAGCCTGTAGTGGGTGGAGCCTGCTAAACCCCTCCCTCAGCTCTGCTCTCTCTCCTTGTGCAGAGTGACTGGTCTTGTCGCCTCCCCCTCTTGTAGTTTTCTGCAGGTAGCCTGTAGTGGGTGGAGCCTGCTGGACCCCTCCCTCAGCTCTGCTGTCTGCACAGGTCATGTACAGCCCTGACTCCACCCCCTTTCCCCTGCCCATGTAAACCCCACCTTTTTAATGAAGCGCCTATCAAATGCAGCCCACCAGCGCCCATCAATGCAGCCTACCAGCGCCCATCAATGCAGCCTCGCCAGCGCCCTAAAATGCAGCCTCACCAGCGCCCATCAAATGCAGCCTCACCAGCGCTAATCAAATGCAGCCTACCAGCGCCCATCAAATGCAGCCTACCAGCGCCCATCAATGCAGCCTACCAGCGCCCATCAATGCAGCCTCGCCAGCGCCCTAAAATGCAGCCTCACCAGCGCTAATCAAATGCAGCCTACCAGCGCCCATCAAATGCAGCCTACCAGCGCCCATCAAATGCAGCCTCACCAGCGTCCATCAATACAGCCCACCAGCACCTATCAAATGCAGCCTCAACAGCACCCATCAATGCAGCCTACCAGTGCCCATCAAATGCAGCCTACCAGCGCCCATCAAATGTAGCCTCACCAGCGCCCATCAATGAATGTTTGCTTGCTTTGATTCATTCAGGAGTCGGGACACAGACACAGTCCTCCATCGCCACTGTGCCTCTGACACTATGCATGAACGGCGCAGTGGCTGCCTGCTGATGCTGAGACTTATGCACTCTACGAAAAATCGTCCGAACGAACTTTCGAAAAACGAACGTTTGGTCGTGAGCGCAAATGATATTGCCATCATGTAATGACCGATAAATCTGGTTCGTTTTTTTTTTAGGTATACCTGGTACAGAAAGTTCGGACGGGAAACACATTAACCTTCGGATTTATCGTTCGTTCAGCAGAAAATTTCCAAACTTGCCCTTCGTTTTTTCGGCTCAAAAACGTCTCAACGATTGCCGATTTTGTGCCCATTAACTGTTCGGAAAAACGAACAAACTGTCTAAATTTTTGTATAGTGTATGGCCAGCATTAGTTGCTTGCTGCAGAGAGAAGAGAGTAGGAACATCAGTGGCCGGGGCACCCTAGTCAGCAGGCTGCCTAGTTTGCCTAGTGGTAGCACCGGCCCTGATTACAGTAGCTGTCTTCCCAGTTCTATCCATCATAGATAATACAGTAGGCTTAAGTGTTTATTGAGTGTACTGGGATGTACATGCTGTAATAGGCACTCATTAGCTCTTCTGGTGGCTCTCTATGGTGGATGTTTCCTCCTCTCATTAGCTCTTCTGGTGGCTCTCTATGGTGGATGTTTCCTCCTCTCATTAGTAGCTCTTCTGGTGGCTCTCTATGGTGGATGTTGCCTCCTCTCATTAGTAGCTCTTCTGGTGGCTCTCTATGGTGGATGTTGCCTCCTCTCATTAGTAGCTCTTCTGGTGGCTCTCTATGGTGGATGTTGCCTCCTCTCATTAGCTCTTCTGGTGGCTCTCTATGGTGGATGTTTCCTCCTCTCATTAGTAGCTCTTCTGGTGGCTCTCTATGGTGGATGTTGCCTCCTCTCATTAGCTCTTCTGGTGGCTCTCTATGGTGGATGTTGCCTCCTCTCATTAGCAGCTCTTCTGGTGGCTCTCTATGGTGGATGTTGCCTCCTCTCATTAGTAGCTCTTCTGGTGGCTCTCTATGGTGGATGTTGCCTCCTCTCATTAGTAGCTCTTCTGGTGGCTCTCTATGGTGGATATTTCCTCCTCTCATTAGCTCTTCTGGTGGCTCTCTATGGTGGATGTTGCCTCCTCTCATTAGTAGCTCTTCTGGTGGCTCTCTATGGTGGATGTTGCCTCCTCTCATTAGTAGCTCTTCTGGTGGCTCTCTATGGTGGATGTTGCCTCCTCTCATTAGTAGCTCTTCTGGTGGCTCTCTATGGTGGATGTTGCCTCCTCTCATTAGTAGCTCTTCTGGTGGCTCTCTATGGTGGATGTTGCCTCCTCTCATTAGTAGCTCTTCTGGTGGCTCTCTATGGTGGATGTTGCCTCCTCTCATTAGCTCTTCTGGTGGCTCTCTATGGTGGATGTTTCCTCCTCTCATTAGTAGCTCTTCTGGTGGCTCTCTATGGTGGATGTTGCCTCCTCTCATTAGTAGCTCTTCTGGTGGCTCTCTATGGTGGATGTTGCCTCCTCTCATTAGTAGCTCTTCTGGTGGCTCTCTATGGTGGATGTTGCCTCCTCTCATTAGCTCTTCTGGTGGCTCTCTATGGTGGATGTTTCCTCCTCTCATTAGCTCTTCTGGTGGCTCTCTATGGTGGATGTTGACTCCTCTCATTAGTAGCTCTTCTGGTGGCTCTCTATGGTGGATGTTGCCTCCTCTCATTAGTAGCTCTTCTGGTGGCTCTCTATGGTGGATGTTGCCTCCTCTCATTAGCTCTTCTGGTGGCTCTCTATAGTGGATGTTGACTCCTCTCATTAGCTCTTCTGGTGGCTCTCTATGGTGGATGTTGACTCCTCTCATTAGCTCTTCTGGTGGCTCTCTATGGTGGATGTTGCCTCCTCTCATTAGCTCTTCTGGTGGCTCTCTATGGTGGATGTTGCCTCCTCTCATTAGCTCTTCTGGTGGCTCTCTATGGTGGATGTTGACTCCTCTCATTAGCTCTTCTGGTGGCTCTCTATGGTGGATGTTGCCTCCTCTCATTAGCTCTTCTGGTGGCTCTCTATGGTGGATGTTGCCTCCTCTCATTAGCTCTTCTGGTGGCTCTCTATGGTGGATGTTGCCTCCTCTCATTAGCTCTTCTGGTGGCTCTCTATGGTGGATATTACCTCCTCTCATTAGCTCTTCTGGTGGCTCTCTATGGTGGATGTTGCCTCCTCTGTGGTGGTCTGGTGGTCCTTCTTGGATCAGTTTCTCAACAGTAATGCATAGAAACCTGTGATGTCTTTTAATACACCTCCATGGGTTTGCTGTATGTAATTTGGATTGAGTCACTGTCTGTCAAGCTACTAGACTTGCTAAGAAATCTTACCCAGTTGTCACAGCAAACCCATGGAGGTGTATTAAAGAGGAGCTCCACCCTAAAGTGGAACTCCTGCTGATCAGAACCCTCCCCCCCTCCGGTGTCACATTTGACACCTTTCAGGGGGGAGGGGGGTGCAGATACCTGTCTAAAGACAGGTATTTGCACCCACTTCCAGCCACACAGTCTTGGGCAGACTGCGGGCATGAGGTCACCTCCCGTCTCCCCCATTGTGTTCTGGGAACACTCTGCTCCCAGTACACAGCGGGAGCCAATCGGCAGGCGTAGCGCGACTCGCGCATTCGCTGTAGGGAACCGGGCAGTGAAGCCGGAGCGCTTCACTTCCTGGTTCCCTCACCGAGGATGGCGGGGGTGGGGGGGCAGCAGAGTGACGAGCGATCGCTCGTCCTCTGCTGCGGACGGCGCTGGACTCCAGGACAGGTAAGTGTCCTAATATTAAAAGTCAGCAGCTGCAGTATTTGTAGCTGCTGGCTTTTAATTTTTTTTTTTCAGCGGAGCTCCGCTTTAAAAGACATCACAGGTTTCTATGCATTACTTCTGAGAAACTGATCCAAAAATACCACCAGACCATCACAGAGGAGGCAACATCCACCATAGAGAGCCACCTGGCAGGCTAATGAGAGGAGGACCCCTAGAGGTAGCCTGAATTATCCACCTTAGAAAGCCACCAGCCGGGTTAACCATAGGAGGACCCCTGGAGGAAATTGGAATTCGGAAAAATCATCAACTTATGCTGTTACCTTACAGCAGTAAGGTGAGGGGCCAATCAGCACATAGATGTCACTGCAATGGAAGGTAAAGGAACTCATCACCTTTTAGCATCTATTGCACCAGATTTAAATAGGACTTTTATGTATTTTTCACCGTTATATACAGTGGGGATCGAAAGTTTGGACACCCCAGGAAAAAAATTGTATTAATGTGCATAACGAAGCCAAGGAAAGATGGAAAAATCTCCAAAAGGCATCAAATTACAGATTAGACATTCTTATAATATGTCAAAAAAAGATAGATTTTATTTCCATCATTTACACTTTCATAATTAAAGAAAACAAAAAAATGGTGTCTGCAAAAGTTTGGGCACCCTGCAAAGTTAATATCTTGTACTGCCCCCTTTGGCAAGTATCACAGCTTGTAAACGTTTTTTGTAGCCAGCCAAGAGTCTTTCAATTCTTGTTTGAGGTATCTTTGCCCATTCTTCCTTACAAAAGTCTTCCAGTTCTTTGAGATTTCGGGGCTGTCTGTCACGCACTGCTGTTTTAATCCATAGATTTTCAATTATGTTGAGGTCAAGAGATTGTGAAGGCCATGGCAAAACCTTCAGTTTACGCCTCCTGATGTAATCCCCCATGGATTTTGAGGTGTGTTTAGGATCATTATCCATTTGTAGAAGCCGTCCTCTCTTTAACTTCAGCTTTTTCACAGATGGCATCAAGTTACCATCCAAAATTTGCTGAAATTTTATTGAATCCATTTTTCCTTCTACTCGTGAAATGTTCCCTGTGCCACTGGCTGCAATACAACCCCAAAGCATGATTGATCCACCCCCATGCTTCACAGTTGGACAGAGGTTCTTTTCATTAAATTCTGTGCCCTTTCTTCTCCAAACGTACCTTTGCTCATTCCGGCCAAAAAGTTATATTTCAACCTCATCGGTCCACAGAACTTGTTTCCAAAATGCATCAGGCTTGTCTGTATGTTCATTTGCAAAGTTCAAACGCTGATTTTTGTGGTGAGGACGTAGAAGAGGTTTTCTTCTGATGACTCTTCCATAAAGACCATATTTGTACAAGTATCTCTTTATAGTGGAATAGTGTACCACAACTCCAGTGTCTGCCAGATCTTTCTGGAGGGATCGTGCAGTCAAACGTGGGTTTTGAATTGCTTTTCTCACAATCCTGCGAGCTGTTCTGTCTGATATTTTTCTTGGTCTTCCAGATCTTGCTTTAACTTCCACTGTTCCTGATGACTGCCATTTCTTAATTACATTCCGAACAGAGGATATTGACATCTGAAAACGCTTTGCTATCTTCTTATAGCTTCTCCAGCTTTGTGAGCGTCAACTATTTTCACTTTCAGTTTTCTAGACAACTGCTTAGAAGAACCCATGGTGCTGATTGTTGGGGCAAGGTCAGATGAGTCTGGGCATTTAAAACCTTTGAGATTGACATCACCTGGTCTTCCCAGACAATGATTGAGAACAATCCATGACACTGGCAGGTCTCAGCTTTGCAAAGGGGGCAGTGCATGCTATAAATTCTGCAGGGTGCCCAAACTTTTGCAGACGCCATTTTTTTGTTTTCTGTAATTTTGAAAGTGTAAATGATGGAAATAAAATCTAACTTTTTTTTGACATATTATAAGAATGTCTAATCTGTAATTTGATGCCTTTTGGAGATTTTTCCAGATTTCCTTGGCTTCGTTATGCACATTAATACAAATTTTTACCTGGGGTGCCAAAACTTTCGATCACCACTGTATATATATACCTTTTCATATATTTTTTTCATACTTGTTTTACTTCTTTACATTATGAACCCATCAGTCACGCCGTTATGTATATGTTCACCATGAGCACTTATCAATTAGTCCAAGATTTTTAGTGTATAAGGATTGGTACATTTAATTAGTGAATTTGTATATTTATCTGTGAGGTTTTTAGTTTACACTCTATACACAGGGGAAATTCGAAAATTTTTAATATTGTGCAAAAGTTCATTTATTTCACTAACACAACTTAAAAGGTGAAAGTAATATATGAGAGAGACTCATTACATGCAAAGCAAGATAGTTCAAGCCGTGATTTGTCATCATTGTGATGATTATGGCTTACAGCTCATGAAAACCCCAAATCCACAACCTCAGAGAATTAGAATATTAAATGCAATCAATAAAACAAGGATTGTACATAGAACAATATCGGACCTCTGAAAAGTAGAAGCATGCAATGTACTCAGTACTTGGTTTGGGCCCCTCAATGTGGCGTGGCATGGAAGCGATCAGCCTGTGGCACTGCTGAGGTGATATGGAAGACCAGGAAGCTTCAATAGCGGCCTTCAGCTCTTCTGCATTGTTCAGTCTCATGTCTCTCATCTTTCTCTTGGCAATGCCCCATAGACTCTCTATGGGGTTCAGGTCAGGCGAGTTTGCTGGCCAATCAAGCACAGTAATCCCACGGTCTTGTGACCAGGTTTTGGTGCTTTTGGCAGTGTGGGGGAGGTGCCAAGTCCTGCTGGAAAATGAAGTCAGCATCCCCATAGAGCTTGTCTGCAGAAGGAAGCATGAAGTGCTCCAAAATCTCCTGGTAGACGACTGCGGTGACCCCGGACTTAATGAAGCACAGTGGACCAACTCTAGCAGATGACACGGCTCCCCAAATCACCACAGACTGGAAACTTCACACTGGACTTCAAGCATCTTGCAGTGTGTGCCTCTCCATTCTTCCTCCATACTCCGGCTCCTTGGTTTCCTCCATTCTTCCTCCATACTCCGGCTCCTTGGTTTCCTCCATTCTTCCTCCATACTCCGGCTCCTTGGTTTCCTCCATTCTTCCTCCATACTCCGGCTCCTTGGTTTCCTCTATTCTTCCTCCATACTCCGGCTCCTTGGTTTCCTCCATTCTTCCTCCATACTCCGGCTCCTTGGTTTCCTCTATTCTTCCTCCATACTCCGGCTCCTTGGTTTCCTCTATTCTTCCTCCATACTCCGGCTCCTTGGTTTCCTCTATTCTTCCTCCATACTCCGGCTCCTTGGTTTCCTCTATTCTTCCTCCATACTCCGGCTCCTTGGTTTCCTCTATTCTTCCTCCATACTCCGGCTCCTTGGTTTCCTCCATTCTTCCTCCATACTCTGGCTCCTTGGTTTCCTCCATTCTTCCTCCATACTCCGGCTTCTTGGTTTCCAAATGAGATGCAAAATTTGCTCTCATCAGAAAAGAGGACTTTGGACCACTGAGACCAGACCAGGTGTGTTTTTCTTTAGCCCAGGTAAGACACTTCTGACGTTGTTTGTTGTTCAGGAGACTTGACAAGAGGAATACGACATTTGAAGCCCATGTCCAGGATCCGTCTGTGTGGTGCTCTTGATGCTCTGCCTCCTGCCTCAGTCCACTCCTTGTGAAAGTCCCCAACACTTTTGAATGGCCTTTTCCTGACAATCCTCTCCAGGCTGCGCTCATCCCTGCTGCTTGTGCACCTTTTTCTTCCACACTTTTCCCTTCCACATAACTTTCTATTAATGTGCTTTGATACAGCACTTTGGGAACATCCAACTTCATTTGCAATTACCTTTTGAGGCTTTCCCTCCTTATGGACGGTGTCAATGATGGTTTTCTGCACAACTGTCAGGTCAGCAGTCTTTCCCATGATTGTGATTCCTACTGAACCAGACTGAGAGACCATTTAAAGGCTCAGGAACCCTTTGCAGGTGTTATGGCTTAATTAGTGCATTAGAGTGGGACACTTTGAGTCTAGAATATTGCACCTTTTCACAATATTCTAATTTTCTGAGATTGTGGATTTGGGGTTTTCATGAGCTGTAAGCCATAATCATCACAATTATGACAAATCACGGCTTTAACTATCTTGCTTTGCATGTAATGAGTCTCTCTCATATATTAGTTTCACCTTTTCAGTTGCATTAGTGAAATAAATGAACTTTTGCACAATATTCTAATTTTTCGAGTTTCACCTGTACATGCATTGAAGGAACACATTTACCTATTTGCACAGATTATATATTGGTTTGTGAGAATTCACAAATTTTCTTAGGATTGATACCCACTTCACCCCTCACACCTAATATTCATGTTTTTTTAAGAGCGCTGCACCATCAGGGTTGCCAACCTCCCGCAGCATTTTTTCTGACGAAACATGGAAAATGTATTGGCGAAGCACATTTTTTACTGGCAAGGAGGAGCTGCTGGTTTGTTTTGGTTGGCATGTTACCTCGTGGCTCCTCCGCCGTCCTAGGGGTGTAGAGTGCATATAGCAGTAACAGAATGTCCATGACAGGTGTCTTTTTCCTGTGCTCTTTATTACCCAGCCGGGTAAAAACATTAAAAACTTGTGGTGAAAAGTAGAAGTGAAGTAAAAGAAGAAGTAGCAGACTCAGGCGCAACAATAGGGAAACAGTCCTGCTCCCAACAATACTTTGTATTCTTCGCCACTCCAGCCAGAGTGGGTATAGCGTACCTGGACAGGCCTCTCCCACCGACCTGGCAGCCACGGTATCGGTCGCACCTGAAGGAAAAGTCTCTGCCACAGACCCTCCTGAAATGGACTCAGGGAAAAGCCTCTGCTACAGGCCCTCCCTGTGATTGTGATTACGGAGATGATCCTCCTTGATAGAATTGCGCCTGGATCTCCTTCAGATAGTTTTCAGGTACCTACTGACAGGTGAGCAGCCTCTCAGTGTCCGGCTACCTTGATCCCCGGTGGTTTGCCGAGACCCTATTGGATCGCCAGCCTCTCATTGGCTCTCCTCAGATGGACTCCCCACCGAACAGCTATCTCGCTTGGGATCTTCAGGATTGGGAACCCAGTCAACCGGGGATGTCTGGTCACCCTACCTTAAGACCCTCCCAATGTTAATGAAATTTAACCACACTATTACCCACTATGTGATGAGCTTTGGAGTGTGTGAGGGGGTTCGTGAAGTCGTGATTGAGTTCCTGCACCTATTTTCTGAGAAAAAAAGCCCTGGCCGGGACTGATGTGAATGTGTAAAGTGATGTGTAAATTAATGGTGCTATATACAGTAAGTACGTGTAAAAAATAAATAGGATGTTACTTAAAAGAGAGTATTGTACTTGTTTTGTGTTTATAGACATCAGTTGCTAATTAACCACTTAACCACCAGCCGCCGTCATATAACGGCGGCAAGGTGGTTGCTTAACTGGGGGTCGCCGTTATTTAACGGCGCCCACCAGAAGCAGTAATGCGCGCCGCCTCGGGCGCGCACACTGAAAATTCTGTGCGCGCCGGGTCTATGAGACCCGGCGCTACACAGATCTCGGTAACTGACCGACAACCGCGGTCTTTTACCATGTGATCGCGCCGTCCAATGACGGCGCGATCACAGGTAAACAAACCGGCGTCATTTGATGACGCCGGTTCCTCCCTCCTCTCGCTGTACCGATTGGTACAGTGTGAGAGGAGAGCGCGGATGGCAGCAGCAGTGTGGGATGGATCTGTGACTATTGCAGTCACAGATCCATCCATCCCTGCTCAGCCATCCCTGCATTAACCCCTGCAATACTCTGCCTTCCATGTGCAATACTCTGCATTAACCCCCTGCAATACTCTTCCTTCCCTGTGCAATACTCTGCATTAACCCCCTGAGATACTCTTCCTTCCCTGTGCAATACTCTGCATCAACCCCCTGCAATACTCTTCCTTCCCTGTGCAATACTCTGCATTAACCCCTGCAATACTCTGCCTTCCCTGTGCAATACTCTGCATTAACCCCCTGCAATACTCTTCCTTCCCTGTGCAATACTCTGCATTAACCCCCTGAGATACTCTTCCTTCCCTGTGCAATACTCTGCATCAACCCCCTGCAATACTCTTCCTTCCCTGTGCAATACTCTGCATTAACCCCTGCAATACTCTGCCTTCCCTGTGCAATACTCTGCATTAACCCCCTGCAATACTCTTCCTTCCCTATGCAATACTCTGCATTAACCCCCTGAGATACTCTTCCTTCCCTGTGCAATACTCTGCATTAACCCCCTGCAATACTCTTCCTTCCCTGTGCAATACTCTGCATTAACCCCTGCAATACTCTGCCTTCCCTGCGCAATACTCTGCAATGCTCTGCCTTCCCTGCGCAATTACTCTGCAATACCCCCTGCGCAATAATCTGCAATACCCCCCGCGCAATACTCTGCAATACCCCCCGCGCAATACTCTGCAAAACCCCCGCGCAATACTCTGCAAAACCCCCGCGCAATACTCTGCAAAACCCCCGCGCAATACTCTGCAATACCCCCGCGCAATACTCTGCAATACCCCCGCGCAATACTCTGCAATACCCCCCACACAATACTCTGCAATACCCCCCACACAATACTCTGCAATACCCCCGCACCAATACTTTGCAATACCCCACGCACAATACTCTGCAATACCCCCCGCACAATACTCTGCAATACCCCCCGCACAATACTCTGCAATACCCCCCGCACAATACTCTGCAATACCCCCGCACAATACTCTGCAATACCCCCCGCACAATACTCTGCAATACCCTCCACACAATACTCTGCAATACCCCCCACACAATACTCTGCAATACCCCCCACACAATACTCTGCAATACCCCCGCACCATACTCTGCAATACCCCCGCACCAATACTTTGCAATACCCCGGCCAATACTTTGCAATACCCCGGCCAATACTTTGCAATACCCCCGCACCAATACTTTGCAATACCCCCGCACAATGCTCTGCAATACCCAGAAAAAAATGTGTTTTAACCACTTCCCGCCCACGTCATATGAGGTCCTTGACTTGTGCAGGGATATCTTAATGATGCCTGCAGCTACAGGCATCATTCAGATATCATTTTTTTCAGCCAGCGATTCCCTACACCATAAGAACGATCATGGCGGCTGTTCCGCCTCTTGATCGTTCTTACGGGAGGCAAAAGTGGACGTCCCCACTCCCTTCGCCCTCCGGTGCTTCTTCTGACTCACCGCTGCGATCGAAGCCAGGATCGTTTTTTTTTTTTGTTTTTTTTCAGGCTTCCCAGCCTAGAGGTGAGATGTGGGGTCTTATTGACCCCATATCTCACTGTAAAGAGGACCTGTCATGCTATATTCCTATTACAAGGGATGTTTACATTCCTTGTAATTGGAATAAAAGTGATCAAAACATTTATTTTTGGGGAAAAACATGTCAAACTAAAATAAATAAAGTAAAATGAACAATAAAAATAAAAAAAAAAATATTTAAAGCGCCCCTGTTCCCGCGTGCTCGTATACAGAAGCGAATGTGTACGTAAGTCCCGCCCACATATAAAAAAGGTGTTCAAACCACACATGTGGGGTATCGCTGCGAACGTTAGAGCGAGAGCAATCATTTTGGCCCTAGACCTCCTCTGTAACTAAAAACATGTAACCAGTAAAAACATTTAAAACGTCGCCTATGGGGATTTTTAAGTAGCGAAGTTTGGCGCCATTCCACAAGCGTGTGCAATATTGAAGGGTGACATGTTGGGTATCTATTTACTCGGCGTAACTTCATCTTTCATATTATGCAAAAACATTGGGCTAACTTTAATGTTTTTTTTTTTAAAAAGCACAAAACTGTTTTATTTCCCAAAAAAATGCGTTCGAAAAATTGCTGTGCAAATACCATGCGCGATAAAAAGTTGCAACGACCGCCATTGTATTCTCTAGGGTCTTTGCTAAAAAAGCATATATAATGTTTTGGGGTTCTATGTAATTTTCTAGCAAATAAATGATGATTTTTACATGTAGGAGAGAAATGTCAGAACTGGTCTGGGTGCTCCAGAACGCCTGATGGTGCTCCCTGCATGTTGGGCCTCTGTATGTGGCCACGCTGTGTAAAAGTCTCACACATGTGGTATCGCCATACTCGGGAGGAATAGCAGAATGTGTTTTGGGGTGTATTTTGTGGTATGAATATGCTGTGTGCAAGAAATAACCTGCTAATATGAAACTTTTGTGGAAAAAAAATAAAAATAAAAAAAAACTTGATTTTGCAAAGAATTGTGGGAAAAAATTACAACTTCAAAAAACTCACCATGCCTCTTTCTAAATACCTTGGAATGTCTTCTTTCCAAAAAGGGGTCATTTAGGGGGTATTTGTACTTTTCTGGCATGTTAGGGTCTCAAGAAATGAGAAAGGCCGTCAGTACTTCAGATGTGATCAAATTGATACATTTTCAGTAATTGGTACCATAGCTTGTAGACCCTATAACTTTCACCCAGACTAAATAATAACCCAATTTTTTTTTTTTTTAACCAAAGATATGTAGCAGTATACATTTTAGGCCAAATTTATGAAGAAAAATTCATTTTTTGCAAAATGTTATAATAGAAATGAAAAAAAAATCATTTTTTTACAAAATTTTCGTTCTTTTTTCATTATTAGCGGAAAAAATAAAAACCGCAGAGGTGATCAAATACCACCAAAAGAAAGCTCTATTTGTGGGAAAAAAAGGACAAAAATTTCATTTGGTTACAGTGTTGTATGACTGAGTTATTGTCATTCAAAATGTGAGAGCACCGAAAGCTGAAAATTGGTCTGGTTATTAAGGGTGTTTAAGTGCCCAGTTGTCAAGTGGTTAAAGCCAGTAGATGGAAGTCAGGAGATGCTTTTTTTGGCATGACAGTACAAAGTATAAAGGCATAGCCCATCTTTTGAAAACAGTAAAGAAACGTACATGCGGTAAAAGGTGTGAATTTACGTAACATAATGAGCATTAATACACCACAAGAATGCAAATGGGCCCTTCAAGTAATAACTCAGAAGATGCTAAAACAGACCTTCACCTTCTTCAATGACTTTCCATAATCTTCGCCCTTCTTTTCTTCCCATGTTACACAATCAGACATTTAGGCCTGCAGAGCGTTGGACCCGTGATCAGTGCAATGCACAGGCTCCTGTACTACTCCTTTACTACTGTAGAGTTGATATGATAAATACCTGTTAAAAAAAGTTGATATGATAAGGGTTTGTGTTGATATGATAAGGGTTTGTGTTGATGTGATAAGGGTTTGTATTGATGTGATAAGGGTTTGTGTTGATATGATAAGGGTTTGTGTTGATGTGATAAGGGTTTGTGTTGATATGATAAGGGTTTGTATTGATATGATAAGTGTGACGGTATTGGTATGATATCCCCGTCAAACATTCCCTTCTTCCCATAAAAGAAATCACAGAAGCATCCACACATGAGGCAAGGCTTAAGGCTGGAACAACACAGTCTTTTAATAGTAAAAAAACAGAGCTTATATGTGGTTACAACTGTTACAATGACAAATCTCCGCCCCCCCTTACACAGTGGGGGGTCTTCAATACAGCTCCCTTGAAATAAAGATATTTCTTTGAACTAATCAGTATCTAGCCGGTTCGGCTCCGCATATAGAGAGATAATTACCACAATGAAGCAATCAGCATAATTAACATGAGCCACTTATCTAATCACAGTAACCAGTAAACACAGGGCTAGAACAATTAACATTTGAAACAGGACTGGCTGCAGAAGGGTAAATACCATTAACAGCCTTAAACAAGCAGGGAGGATTAACCTGAAGCATATAGGTAAAAAGTCCTTCACAATGGCCCCCCTTTTTCTCCCTGCTCCGGCAAACCCGGTTGGACCTTCCCTGGTCCAGTAGGGTTGACGGGTTCAGAGCTTTTAGTCCGAGGTTAACTCCGTTTGGCGTGACTGACCTCCCTTGGCAACTGCTTCCGACTTAGGTATGTCACCGGGTCGTCAGATCACACGCTGGTCAGTCCCCAAGTCTTTGTGTGATCTGCAGAGTCACCAGAAGTCAGTGTGAAGACGGCGAATGGGTCTGTGCGCCGCCGTCTAGGTGTCCCGCCATGGGAGCGGCAGGTTATGGCTCTGAAGTGACAATCACAGGAGATTCATAAAAAGGAAAAGTTATATTTGTTGAAATGCTGTAGCACTGGTGCTCAGAGTCCGGGGGGGGAGGGGACTCAGAGCCCCATAAGGTCAGCCACCCCCTGCTCCCTCCGCAGCCGCCGGTTCTCCTCTTTGAGCTTCTCCAGCTCCATCTCCAGTTCATGGAGCCTGGGGGGGTCAGCCCGCTGTGACCTCAGGTGGTTGCTCTCCTCCTCCATGCGGCTTATGCACTCCTCCAGCTCTATGTACTCACGGATCAGATCCTGCTTGCTCATGTCCTGCAGGCTTTCCACCTGGTCCTTCATCATCAGGAACTGGGTGGTGGTGTAAGGGGCCACCGGTGGGCCCTTGGCGAACATCTCGGCCCGCATCTGGGGCGCCCGCTGCGATTCCATCTCCTCCAGTCGCTTCTTCTCCTCCCAGGTCCGCTGGTTATATGACTTCCAGGACCTCTTCTTCTTGGAGGGTAGCTGGCGGTGCCTCTTTCTGCCCAGCTCCCTCCAAGGCCCCTCCGGCTCAGGGCTGTCGCCCATGACCAGCTGACAATGGTGTTCCCTGTTGTCCGTAATAACAGATTGTACCATGAGGGCTTCGTAAGGGGTGCCCAATGGTTCTTCCTGACCCAGCTCCTGGGGATCCCAAGCCGAGTCTACACAATGGGCTGCTGCTGGTGGGCGGTACCCAGGTTGAGACCAATTTGACCTGGTGTTGTCATTCAGGGGGCAATTCTGCTTGAAGTGACCCAACTGTTTGCACCGGAAGCAGCGTTGTTCGTTGTCCTCCTGGCGTGGATAGCGAGGGCTAGATGTCATCGGTCTGTTAGGCGGTTGGTATCTAGCGGCTGGTGGGTGTGAGGGCGCCGTTGGTCGTGGAGGTTGTACCCGTGGTGTGACCTGGTTTGTCTTGCGAGTATCCGCATATTCATCCGCCAACTTCGCGGCCTCTGGTAGAGTCATGGGCCTGCGATCTCTCACCCAATCTTTGACATTCGTCTGGATGTGATTGTAAAATTGCTCCAGGAGCATTAGTTGCAAAATGTCCTCTGCGGTGGTGGCCTGGCTGCTGTTAACCCAGTTAGAGGCCGACAGGGACAACTGGCATGCCCATTCCGCGTAAGAGTCTTCCGTGGTTTTGCGTGAGTCCCTGAACTTCTGTCTGTGGGACTCTGGGGTTACTGCATAACGAGCCAGGAGCACTTCTTTAACCCTGGCGTAGCTATGGATATCCTGATCTGGCACGGTCCGGAAAGCATCAGAAGCTTTGCCTGACAGTTTGCCTGACAATATTGCGACCCACTCTCTTCTAGCTATTCGGTGCAGGTTACATTGTCGCTCAAAATCTGCCAGGTAGTTATCAATCTCACAGTCCTTTTCATCAAAAGCTTTAAAAGCGCTAAACGGAATCTTCCTTGCGTCTGCTGTGCTGTACTCACTGTTTTGAGAATGTGCGGCTGCTTGTTGGACTGCTGCCAGTTTTAACTGTAGCTCTGCGTCTCTTATTTGTTTAGCCTCCTGTAGTTCTGCGTCTCTTATTTGTTTGTCTCTTATTTCTTTAGCTTCCTGTAGCTCCATCACTTTCAGCACCACATCCGGCGTTGGGTTCGGGCCGAACCACGCTAGCTTCTCTCTCATTAGCTTGTTGGCTGGTGATTCCTCCTCCTGAATCACTGGTGTCTCCATCTCTTGTACTGCTGGCGTTGCTGCAATCACGTCCTCCTGGTCTAGCTCCATTAATTCTGCTATGATGACCCGCTTGGTTTTGTTGCTAGCAATCCTTCCACGAACTTCCAGTAGTTCTTTCAGTGTATTTCTTTTAAGCAGGGTGTAAGCCTTCCATTCACTGTTCCCAGTGTCTGCTTGGAGTCCTGGTGTAAGGGAGAATAGAAGGGAAAATCCCGCTGCTGCCAACCAATTTGTGACGGTATTGGTATGATATCCCCGTCAAACATTCCCTTCTTCCCATAAAAGAAATCACAGAAGCATCCATACATGAGGCAAGGCTTAAGGCTGGAACAACACAGTCTTTTAATAGTAAAAAAACAGAGCTTATATGTGGTTACAACTGTTACAATGACAAATCTCCGCCCCCCCTTACACAGTGGGGGGTCTTCAATACAGCTCCCTTGAAATAAAGATATTTCTTTGAACTAATCAGTATCTAGCCGGTTCGGCTCCGCATATAGAGAGATAATTACCACAATGAAGCAATCAGCATAATTAACATGAGCCACTTATCTAATCACAGTAACCAGTAAACACAGGGCTAGAACAATTAACATTTGAAACAGGACTGGCTGCAGAAGGGTAAATACCATTAACAGCCTTAAACAAGCAGGGAGGATTAACCTGAAGCATCTAGGTAAAAAGTCCTTCACAATAAGGGTTTGTGTTGATGTGATAAGGGTTTGTGTTGATGTGATAAGGGTTTGTGTTGATGTGATAAGGGTTTGTGTTGATGTGATAAGGGTTTGTGTTGATATGGGTTTGTGTTGCGATATGTAACAAATGGGAACAGATTCGACATGAATATCTCAGATTATAATATTGTTGTTGATATATTGACCGTACAAATATCAGATGTACATTGGGATTATTGGTCCAAACTATTGTTTTTTCCCCGGAAACTTATGAACAGGTTTGCATAGAAGGGTACAACATAGCTCCCAACTGTCCCTGATTTCGAGGGACTGTCCCTGATTTGGTTAACATAGGTGAACCTCATGGAAAGTACATCTTGAAAAAATGTCGGCTGCATGGAAAAGTCTCTCACACTTCTCAAGGTGAATGAAAACTTACCAGAGATGGTACAGAATAAGAGTTAGACATGTGCACTGCCGAAAAATTTGATTGTTTTCGTTTCATTTGTTTTTTAGCTATTTTTCGGAAATTCGAAATTCGGAAATTCAAACATTCGGAAATTCAAACATTTGGATTTTCTGATTTTCGATACTCGAAACTTTCACATTTCCGATTTTCGGAATTCCTCAAATTTCGAAAATCCAATTTTTCGAAATTTAGAATTTTCACATTTCCGAATTTTCATGTGACATCTGTATATCGATTAGGAAAAAGGTACTTTTTGGTACTTTTTATTAACCACTTGCCGACCGCCTAACGTGTATGTCCTGCGGCAGGTCAGCTTTAATGGTCTAAATCACGTACCTGTACATCATTTCGTGTAATAGGCACCAGGGCGCGCGCAGCCTGAGGTGCGATTGCGTGCTGATTGGACAAAGGGGAACCAACCAGTGGGTCCCGCGGACCCGATGTCCGCCGGCCACTGGCGATCAATCCAGAGAGAGGCAGAACAATGATCTGTCTATGTAAACAAGGCATATCGCCATTCTGAAAGGGGAAACGATAGAGATCTTGTGTTCCTTCTAAGCAGGAATACGGATCTCTGTCTTCACCCTGTCAGAGCAATCCCCACACAGACACAGTTAGCAAGCACCCCCTAGGGACACATTTAACCCTTTGATCGCCCCGGGTGTTAACCCCTTCCCTGCCAGTGTCATTAGTACAGTAACAGTGCATATTTTTAGCACTGATCACTGTAATAATGTCACTGGTCTCCAAAAAAGTGTCACATAGTGTCCGATGTGTCCGCCGCAATGCCGCAGTCCCACTAAAAATCTCTGATCGCTGCCATTACTACTAAAAAATAAATAAATAAATTAAAATGCCATAAAAATATCCGTAGTTTGTAGACGAGATAACTTTTGCACAAACCAATCAATATACGATTATTGGGATATTTTTTTACCAAAAATATGGAGTAGAATACATATTTGTCTAAACTGATGAAGAAATCGTTTTTTTTTATTGCATATGTTTTATAGCAGAAAGGAAATATTTTATTTATTTTTTCAAAATTGTTACTCTTTTTTTTGTTTATAGTGCAAAAAATAAAAACCACAGAGGTGATCAAATACTACCAAAAGAAAGCGCTATTTGTGGGGGGAAAAAAAGGACGTCAATAATGTTTGGGTACAACAACGCACAACCACAAAATTGCCAGCTAAAGTAACGCATCAACGTATTGCAAAAAATGGCCTGGACCTGGTCATTAAAGCGGAGTTCCACCCAAAAATTGAACTTCCGCTTTTCGGAACCCTCCCCCCCTCCAGTGTAACATTTGGCACCTTTCAGGGGGGAGGGGGTGCACCCACTTCCGGGCATAGACTCCCATGGGAGTCACGCCACTCCACCCCCCCCCCCACGCTGTCTCCTGGGAAACACACTGGTCCCAGGAGAGAGCGGGGACCAGTGAGGGCGCGCCGCGCTACTCGCGCATGCGCAGTAGGGAACCGGGGAGTGAAGCCGCAACGCTTCACTTCCTGATTCCCTCACCGAGGATGGCGGCGGGGGCAGCCGAGAGACGAGCGATTGCTTTGCCTCGGCTGCCGACATTGCGGCCACCCTGGATAGGTAGGTGTGAATTTTTTAGAAGTCAGCAGCTGCAGTATTTGTAGCTGCTGGCTTTTAAAAAAAAAAATTTGAGTGGACCTACACTTTAAGGGGGTCAAACTTCTGGGACTGAAGTGGTAAAACATTGAGTGTCATCATTCATATACAGAAATAAAAGGGACATTTTGTTCTTTAAATATTTTTATTACTTTTTTTTTTTTTAAAAGACACAATATTACATAAAAACATTCAAAGATCACTATACACATTACATTCCTAAAGTATATAAATTACATAATATTTCCAAACCCCCGAAATATACAATATTCAATTCTAGGTTTCTCACATCCTTCTTCCACATTTCTAAAAGAAAGATGAGATAAACTACCCCCTTCTTCCGATTTACGCCCCCCGGGGAAAAAATAAATAAAAAACATATTTTTATATTGAAAAAATAATATATTAAACATTTTTTTTAACCACTTCCCTCCATAGTCAATTGACGTGCTGGAGGTGGTTGTGAAATCCTGACTGGACGTCTATTCCCGTGGGGCGCGCAGCGCGGCGATCGGTGATGTGGGGTGTCAGTCTGACACCCTGAATCTCCGATTTCGGTAAAGAGCCTCCGGCGGAGGCTCTTTACCACGTTATCAGCTGTGTCCAACCACGGCTGATCACGATGTAAACAGGAAGAGCCGTTGATCGGCTCTTCCTCACTCGCGTCTGACAGACGCGAGTAGAGGAGAGCCGATTGGCGGCTCTCCTGACAGGGGGGGTTCGCGCTGATTGTTTATCAGAGCAGCCCCCCCCCCCTCGGATGCCAACACTGTGCCCCCAGTGCTCAATAGAGCAAAAAAATAAAAAAACACCAAAAAAAAAAACTTAACACAATCAATGCCAATCAGTGCCCACAAGTGGGCACTGACTGGCAACATGGGCTCTGGCTGGAATGATGCCCAGAAATGCCATCAGTGCCACCCCTCAGTGTACATCAGTGTCCATCAGTGCCACCTCTTAGTGCCCTTCTATGCCCAGTTCCCTCCTATCAGTGCCCATCTGTGCCACCCATGATCGCCACCCATGAGTACCTGTGAGTGCCACCCATGAGTGCCCATCAGTGTCGCCAAAGAGTGCCCAGTGCCACCTATGAGTGCCCATCAGTGCCGCCTATGAGTGCCCATCAGTGCCGCCTATGAATGCCCATCAGTGCAGCATACCAGCGCCGCCTATCAGCGCCCAACCGAGCTGCCTATCGGTGCCCATCAGTGCCACCTCACCGGTGCCTATCAGTGCCACCTCATCGGTGCCCACCAGTACCGCCATATAAGTACCCATAATTGAAGAAGAAAACGTACTTATTTACAAAAAAATTAACAGGAAAAAAGAAAAACTTGATTTTTTTCAAAAATGTTGGTCTTTTTTTAGTTGTTGCGCAAAAAATAAAAATCGCAGAGGCGATCAAATACCACCAAAAGAAAGCTCTATTTGTGGGAACAAAATGATAAAAATGTCATTTGGGTACAGTGTAGCATGACCGCGCAATTGTCATTCAAATTGCGACAGCGCTGAAAGCTGAAAATTGGCTTGGGCAGGAAGGTGCGTAAGTGCCTGGTATGGAAGTGGTTAAAGGATTTTAGATGTTGTGTCTTGTATTCATATAGTGCCTCCCATCTATTCTACCCTTCCCCCCCATCCTCTGACCAACCAAACACAAAAAAAAAGTAACCACACCCTCTTTTTAACCGCAAAAACCTAAAGTATTGGGACATTTAAATGAAACAGTTTAGTATCACTTTAATAACACCATTTCATCAGCAAGGTATTCTTGTAAAAGGATCATTTTCTGTAGGCAGCTCCAGGTAAGGGAAGTGAGATCAGATGCCATTATATTGGGTAGGAAGGAACCCTCACACCTTGGCACAGGATTTGCAATGCAGGCTTCCTAATTAGAGAGAAGAATTGCCCTGGAGGGAGGAATGGACAGATCTGATCTTGCTCAGCTCCTGTGTATAGGTGAGTCCAGAGACAGGAGTAAGATTACACTGATACACTTATAAAGAGGCAGATCTGTGTAGAAGCAATGCATAGACACACATGAATGTCTTTATAATTTATAGTCATTCATTCATTTGCATCAGAGAATTTGTGTGAATTTTGTAGGTGGTCGATCCACGTAACGCAACAAACCAGCATTGCCAGGAACGGTAAAAGAGAAGTATTGGGTCAGTTTTTTTTTTAGATTTATACTTTCCTACAGTAGGTGGATGCAGCATCTGTCCTAACTCTGAGAACCGAGTGATCAAACACCGCTGATTGCTTGGTTCTCACAGCCAGGGCCGGGACAAGGGGTGGGCAGGAGGCGCAATAGTTTATTGCAGGTATGGGGGGCACCCTGACCTTAACTCCAAGTGAAAGGGGGGCGCAGTTTGGCATCTTTGCCCTGGGCGCTGGATGACCTTGTCCCAGCACTGATCACAGCTCCCCGAGCAGAGAGCTGCTGACTGTCAGTCACCGGCTCTTTGCTCTGCAGGCGGCTCAGGCTCTCAGCGGCTCGCTAAGATTCTGAGCCAGGTGGTGGTCCAGGCATGTGGGTGGATCCCAAGCCCAGTGTCAGGATCTAGCCCGAGCCTGGAACGGCTCTATGACATCAGCAGACAGCGGTCCATGGGTCACGGGTGTGCAGAGACATCACCCCCCAATCTATGAGCCCGACCCCTAATCTACATGCAGGGCACAGAGGCGCCGCCGCCGCCCCCAATCCCTGCGCCCGACTCCTAATCTACAAGCAGGGCACAGAGGCACCATCCCCCCTAATCTATGCGCCCAACCCCTAATCTACATGCAGGGCACAGAGGCGCCGCCCCCCCTAATCCATGCGCCTGACCCCGAATCTACAAGCAGGGCACAGAGGCGTTACCCCCCAATCCATGCGCCTGACCCCGAATCTACAAGCAGGGCACAGAGGCGTCACCCCCCAATCCATGGACCCGAC
The DNA here is from genome assembly GCF_905171775.1 of Rana temporaria. NCBI lineage: Eukaryota > Metazoa > Chordata > Amphibia > Anura > Ranidae > Rana > Rana temporaria. The sequence goes on along the minus strand of NC_053489.1, from coordinate 661,148,148 downwards.
TCCTAATCTACATGCAGGGCACAGAGGCAGTGTCCCCCCTAATCCATGCGCCCGGCCCCTAATCTACATGCAGGGCACAGAGGTGCTGTTTCCCCTAATCCATGCACCTGACCCCAAATCTACAAGCAGGGCACAGAGGCGCCGCCCCCCCCAATCCCTGCGTCCAACTCCTAATCTACATGCAGGGCACAGAGGTGCTGTCCCCCCTAATCCATGCGCCTGACCCCAAATCTACATGCAGGGCACAGAGGTGCTGTCCCCCCTAATCCATGCGCCTGACCCCAAATCTACATGCAGGGCACAGAGGCGCCGTCCCCCCTAATCCATGAGCCCGGCCCCTAATCTACATGCAGGGCACAGAGGCGCCGTCCCCCCTAATCCGTGCACCTGACCCCAAATCTACAAGCAGGGCACAGAGGCGCCGCCCCCCCCAATCCCTGCGTCCAACTCCTAATCTACATGCAGGGCACAGAGGTGCTGTCCCCCCTAATCCATGCGCCCGGCCCCTAATCTACATGCAGGGCACAGAGGCGCCGTCCCCCCTAATCCATGCGCCCGGCCCCTAATCTACATGCAGGGCACAGAGGCGCCGCCCCCTAATCCCTGCGCCCAACTCCTAATTTACATGCAGAGAGGCGATGCGCGCTTTTCAGTCTTTGTGCTTTTCAGTCTGTTACAGCGTGATGAATGTGCTTCATGTTTTCACGACACATGTTCTAAATTTTTAATGGCCATTTTTCACATTGAGAAAAACATCTCTGGAGCCTACACACGATTGTTTTTAACCACTTCCCGCCTGGTCAATAGACAATTGACGTCCGGGAAGTGGTTCTGTTATCCTGACTGGATGTCTATTGACGTCCTGCCGGATAACATGCCGGCGCGCCCGTGGGGGGCGCAGAGCGCGGCGATCGGTGATGCAGGGTGTCAGTCCGACACCCTGCATCACCGATCTCGGTAAACAGCCTCCGGCGGAGGCTCTTTACCATGTGATCAGCAGTGTCCAATCACGGCTGATCACGATATAAACAGGAAGAGCCGTTGATCGGCTCTTCCTCACTCGCGTCTGACAGACGCGAGTAGAGGAGAGACGATTGGCGGCTCTCCTGACAGGGGGGGTTCGCGTTAATTGTTCATCAGCGCAGCCCCCCCCCCTCGGATCGCCACACTGGACCACCAGTGAAGCTGTCAGGACCACCAGGGAAGGGGGCAATAATAAAAAAACAATAAAAAAAATGAGCACAATAGATGCCAATCAGTGCCCACAAATGGGCACTGACTGGCAACATGGGCACTGACTGGCACAAATTAGTAAATAAACAAGTGATGCCCAGCAATGCCATCAGTGCCACCCCTCAGTGTCCATCAGTGCCACCCCTCAGTGCCCATCCATGCCCAGTGCCCACCTATCAGTGCTTATCTGTGCCACCCATAAGTACCCATCAGGGCCACCCATAAGTGCGGCCCATGAATGCCCATCTGTGCCGCCTATGAGTGCCCATCAGTGCTGCCTATGAGTGCACATCAGTGCCGAATACCAGCGCCGCCTATCGGTGCCCATCAGTGCCACCTCATCGGTGCCTATCAGTGCCGCCTCATCGGTGCCCGTAATTGAAGAAGTAAACCTACTTATTTACAAAAAAATGAACAGAAAAAAAATAAAAACTTTATTTTTTTCAAAATTTTCGGTCTTTTTTTAGGTGCGCAAAAAAATAAAAATCGCAGAGGTGATCAAATACCACCAAAAGAAAGCTCTATTTGTGGGAACAAACTTGTTTGGGTACAGTGTAGCATGACTGCGCAATTGTCATTCAAAGTGCGACAGCGCTGAAAGCTGAAAATTGGCTTGGGCAGGAAGGTGCGTAAGTGCCCGGTATGGAAGTGGTTAATGACCAATTTCAAAAATTGAATTTTTCTCATCATGAAAACGGTCGTGTGTACGCGGCATTACACACTGGAGGAAAAATAAGCAAAAACGATGCAAACGCACAGGACTGATTTATTACCCCCCCAGGATCTCAATGCTGCGGAGAAGACACCACAGGAGAGCTTTCCAACAATGAGACCCATTACTTGTTCACATCTATGGTTGGGGTCACCATGATGGAGGACTGTCTTCTCCTGACCTCCAGTGAACCCAACAATGGCACTGTCTGTATGAAACTCAAGGTTTTTCTATTTGTTTTACCTTTAAAAAGATGAATAGCCAGATTCAGATAGACTTAGGCTGGCGTATCAGTAGATGCGCCAGCCTAATTCTGAATGTGCGCCCGCGCTAATTTAAGTGTATTCTGGTAACCAGATACGCTTAAATTAGGCTCAGATACGAGCGGCGTAAGTGTCTTACACCTTTGAATCCTAAAGTGTAATTTTTAGGCTGGCCGCTAGGTGGCGCTTCCATTGCGGTCGGCGTAGAATATGTAAATCACTAGATACGCCTATTCACGAACGTACGCCCGGCCGATGCAGTACTATATACGCCGTTTACGTAACGCATTATCAGGCCTATAGTTATTCCATCAAATAGCTGGAATAGTAATGTTAAGTATGGCCGCCGTTCCCGCGTCGAAATTTTTACGTCGTTTGTGTAAGTCGTCCGTGAATAGGGATTTACATCATTTACGTCCACGTCGAAACCAATAGGACTGTGCAGCGTACTTTGCCGCAATGCACACTGGGATATGTACACGGACGGCGCATGCGCCGTTTGTAAAATATGTCAATCACGTCAGGTCACCCCCCCATTAACATAAAACACGCCCCCTCAGCCGAATTTAAATTAGGCGCCCTTACGCCCGCCCGATTTATGCTGCCGTAACTTAGCAGGCAAGTACTTTGTGAATCATGTACTTGCCTCACTAACTTATGGCGGCATAGTCTAAACACGATACACTACGCCGCCGCAAAGTTAAGGCGCTCTACTTGAATCCACCTAATAATGTTAGTTCTCATATAGGAGCGCGAGGCACAGGTGTCACCTTTACCTTTTCCAGTGCTGGGTCTTCTCCCCTATGTGAGGCTGCTAGCTAAGGGCAGATGGATTCTAGGAAGTAAAAATGCTACATGAATCATCTGCCCTTTTTTAACCACTTGCCGACCGCCTGATATACATGTACAGTAAAACTTTGGATTGCGAGTAACGCGGTTAACCACTTAAGGACCCCTTCACGCCGATATACGTCGGCAGAATGGCACGGCTGGGCACATCAACGTATATGTACGTTGCCCTTTAAGCCCACTTGTGGGGTCGCGGGGGCGTGCCCGCGGGGCGCTCCCGCGACCTGGTCCGAAGCTCCGTGACCGCGGGAGCCCCGGACCCGATCGCCGCTGGAGTCCCGCGATCGGTCCCCGGAGCTGAAGAACGGGGAGAGCTGTGTGTAAACACGGCTTCCCCGTTCTTCACTGTGGCGGCGCATCGATCGTGTGTTCCCTTTTATAAGGAGACACAATCGATGACGTCACACCTACAGCCACACCCCCTACAGTTGTAAACACAGATGAGGTCACACTTAACCCCTTCAGCCCCCCCTTGTGGTTAACTCCCAAACTGCAACTGTCATTTCCACTGTAAACAATGCATTTTTATAGCATTTTTTGCTGTGAAAAGGACAATGGTCCCAAAAATGTGTCAAAATTGTCTGAAGTGTCCGCCATAATGTCGCAGTCATGAAAAAAACGCTGATCACCGCCATAGTAAAAAAAAAAAAAAATTAAAAAATGCAATAAAACTATCCCCTATTTTGTAAACGCTATAAATTTTGCGCAAACCAACCAATAAACGCTTATTGCGATTTTTTTTTAGAAGAATACGTATCGGCCTAAACTGAGGAAAAATTTATTTTTATATATTTTTGGGTGATATTTATTATAGCAAAAAGTAAAAAAATATTGCATTTTTTTAAAAAATTTTCACTATATTTTTGTTTATAGCGCAAAAAATAAAAACCGCAGAGGTGATCAAATACCACCAAAAGAAAGCTCTATTTGTGGGGAAAAAAGGACGCCAATTTTGTTTGGGAGCCACGTCGCACGACCGCGCAATTGTCAGTTAAATCTACGCAGTGCCGAATCGCAAAAACTGCCCGGGTCCTTTAGCTGCCTAAAAGTCTGGGTCTTAAGTGGTTAGGGAGCGCCGCACGACTATTTACGTCGGCAGAATGGCACGGCTGGGCACATGGGCGTACAGGTACGTCCTCTTTAAGATGCCCAGCCGTGTCCTCCGTGACCGCGCCCGCGGGACCTGCGGACCCGATCGCCGCTGGTGATTGGGCGATCGGGTCCGCAGGTGAGTGTAAGCAAACCTTCCCCATTCTTCTCTGTGGCTTGTCACTGATTGTCTGTTCCCTGATATAGGGAACGACGATCACTGACGTCACACGTCCAGCCCCGCCCCCCTACAGTAAGAAACACACATGAGGTCACACTTAACCCCTACAGCACCCCGTACTGCGGCAGGTCAGCTTTATTGCGCAAAATCACATACCTGTACGTCACTTCATACAATGACACTGGCAGTGGTTAACCCCTTCACTGCCAGTGTCATTTTTACAGTAATCAGTGCATTTTTATATCACTTTTCGCTGTGAAAATGACAATGGTCCCAAAAATGTGTCAAAAGTGTCCGAAGTGTCCGCCATAATGTCGCAGTCACGAAAAAAAATCGCTGATCGCCGCCATTACTAGAGAAAAAATATTATTAATAAAAATGCCATAAAACTATCCCCTATTTTGTAAACGCTATAAATTTTGCGCAAACCAACCGATAAACGCTTATTGCGATTTTCTTTATCAAAAATAGGTAGAAGAATACGTATCGGCCTTACTTGCCGCCTAGGTGTGAATGCAGCCTTAGATCCAACCGGCGTAAGTCTCTTACGCCGTCGTATCTTAACTGCATATTTACGCTGGCCGCTAGGGGCATGTACGCTGATTTACGCCTAGAAATATGTAAATCAGCTAGATACGCAAATTCACGAACGTACGCCCGGCCGACGCAGTACAGATACGCCGTTTACGTTAGGCTTTTCCCGGCGTAAAGTTACCCCTGCTATATGAGGCGTTACAATGTTAAGTATGGACGTCGTTCCCACGTCGAATTTTGAAAATTTTACGTCGTTTGTGTAATCGTTCGCGAATAGGGCTGTGCGTCATTTACGTTCATGTCCAAAGCATTGGCTTCTTGCGGGTTAATTTGGAGCATGCGCACTGGGATACTTTCACGGATGGCGCATGCGCCTTTCGTAAAAAGCGTCATTTACGTGAGGTCACATAAAATTTACATAACACACGCCCACATCTACCACATTTGAATTAGGTGGGCTTACACCGGCCTATTTACGCTACGCTGCCGCAACTTTCGTTTGAGAATACGGCACTTGCCTGTAAAAGTTGTGGAGGCGTAACGTAAATAGGATAAGTTACGCTCGCACAAAGATACGCGCTTCTACATGAATCCGGGCCTGAGTGTACAAAGTTTAGAGGAGTTTTACGTTTTTTTCTGCCAGTGAGCTCCAATCAGAAACGTGAACCAGAAGTTTTTTTTTAACCACCTCAGCCCCGGACCATTTTGCTGGTCAATGACCGAGCCACTTTTTGCGCTTCAACACTGCGCTGCTTTAACTGACAATTGCGCGGTCGTGCGACGTGGCTCCCAATCAAAATTGGCGTCCTTTCTTTCCCCACAAATAGAGCTTTCTTTTGGTGGTATTCGATCACCTCTGCGCTTTTTATTTTTTGCGCTATAAACAAAAATAGAGCGACAATTTAAAAAAAAATGCAATATTTTTTACTTTTTGCTATAATAAATATCCCCCAAAAATATATATATAAAAAAAAAGTTTTTTCCCTCAGTTTAGGCCGATACGTATTCTTCTACCTATTTTTGGTAAAAAAAATCGCAATAAGCGTTTATCGATTAGTTTGCGCAAAAGTTATAGCGTCTAAAAATTAGGGGATCGTTTTAGGGCATTTTTTATTAATATTTTTATTTTTTTACTAGTTATGGCGGCGATTATCGTGACTGCGACATTATGGCGGACACTTTTGACACTATTTTGGGGCCATTGGCATTTTTACAGCGAAAAGTGCTATAAAAATGCACTGGTTACTGTGAAAATGACACTGGCAGGGAAGGGGTTAACCTGTAGGAGGCACTGAAGGGGTTAAGTGTTTCCTAGGGAGTGGTTACTACTGTGTGGGGGGCGTGGCTGGGCGTGTGACGTCACTGATCGTCTGTTCCCTATGACGGGGGAACAGACGATCAGTGGCAGTCACACTAGGAAGAACGGGGAAGGTTTGTTTACACTTACCTCTCCCCATTCTTCAGCTCTGTGACTCGATCGCGGGACACCGGCGGCATTTTGAGCTCAACGTTTAACCGCTTATCGACCCCTTCACGCCGATATACGTCGGCAGAAGGGCACGGCTGGGCACAAGCACGTACCTGTACGTCGCCTTTAAATAATCCCCCTCCCCCCGGCTCTAATAGGCTTCAAAATAGGGTGGGCTTCGGACGCAGAGCATTGCTCTCGGAGCCCACCCAGGTGTATTAGAATACAGTGGCTTTTATTCTTTGTGCTATAAACAAAAATAGAGCGCCGCCCCCTCTGGCTCTCACCGCCACTGAGTCTAATAACATAGATTCATGCATTGCAGGAATCTATGTTATTATCGCCGCTGCCGCTGTTCTATTCAGATAGTCGGCGCTCATGTCCGGCCATCTGAATAACGGCAGCTGGTTGGCTGTACGGAAGTGCCAACGGCTCTGATAGGCTTTTCCGAGTACAGCCCTCGAGTCCCGAAAGCTTATACAAGGAACGCACTAGGGATGCGCTCCTTGTATAAGACTGACAGGCGTCTCAGCCAATCAGGTTTACCGGTTCTGGTAACCTGGTAACCTGATTGGCTGAAGCGTCATCGAGGGCGGGAGAAGACATTGAGGGACAGTGGAAGCAGGATTGCTGACCCCAAAAAGGTAAGTGCCGGGCTGAAATGGGGAGGGGGCGTTTTACAGGGCACAGTGGCAAATACAATTGATGGGCACAGTGGTGACAACAATTGATGGGCACAGTGGTGACAACAATTGATGGGCACAGTGGTGACAACAATTGATGGGCACAGTGGTGACAACAATTGATGGGCACAGTGGTGACAACAATTGATGGGCACAATGGTGACAACAATTAATGGGCACAGTGGTGACAACAATTGATGGGCACAGTGGTGACAACAATTGATGGGCACAGTGGTGACAACAATTGATGGGCACAATGGTGACAACAATTGATGGGCACAGTGATAACGTTTGATGGCATGGCACAGTGGCTGCGTTTGGCATAGCACAGTGGTGACAACAATTGATGGGCACAGTGGTGACAATTGATAGCACAGTGGCTGCGTTTGATTGCATGGCACAGTGGTGACAGTTGATTGGCACAGTGGCTGCGTTTGATGGCATGGCACAGTGGCGACAATTGATGGCATAGCACAGTGGCTGCAATCGATGGGCACAGTAGCTGTGTATGATGGGCACTGTGAGGCTGCAATTGTTTTTTTTTTGTTTGTTTGCGC
>NC_053489.1:661080579-661135579 GCF_905171775.1 Rana temporaria | reverse complement strand
GGGAAGCAGCACTACGCTGGAAGTGACAGCTTGTAGAAATGTGTCCTGTGCTGATAGTGACAGCTTGTAGGAATTTGTCCTGTGCTGGAAGTGACAGCTTGTAGAAATGTGTCCTGTGCTGATAGTGACAGTTTGTAGGAATTTGTCCTGTGCTGATAGTGACAGTTTGTAGGAATTTGTCCTGTGCTGATAGTGACAGCTTGTAGGGATTTGTCCTGTGCTGATAGTGACAGTTTGTAGGGATTTGTCCTGTGCTGATAGTGACAGCTTGTAGGGATTTGTCCTGTGCTGATAGTGACAGTTTGTAGGGATTTGTCCTGTGCTGATAGTGACAGTTTGTAGGAACTTGTCCTGTGCTGATAGTGACAGTTTGTAGGGATTTGTCCTGTGCTGATAGTGACAGCTTGTAGGAACTTGTCCTGTGCTGATAGTGACAGTTTGTAGGGATTTGTCCTGTGCTGATAGTGACAGTTTGTAGGGATTTGTCCTGTGCTGATAGTGACAGTTTGTAGGGATTTGTCCTGTGCTGATAGTGACAGCTTGTAGGAACTTGTCCTGTGCTGATAGTGATAGTTTGTAGGGATTTGTGCTGTGCTGATAGTGACAGTTTGTAGGGATTTGTCCTGTGCTGATAGTGACAGCTTGTAGGAACTTGTCCTGTGCTGATAGTGATAGTTTGTAGGGATTTGTGCTGTGCTGATAGTGACAGTTTGTAGGGATTTGTCCTGTGCTGATAGTGACAGTTTGTAGGGATTTGTGCTGTGCTGATAGTGACAGTTTGTAGGGATTTGTCCTGTGCTGATAGTGACAGTTTGTAGGGATTTGTCCTGTGCTGATAGTGACAGTTTGTAGGGATTTGTGCTGTGCTGATAGTGACAGTTTGTAGGAATTTGTCCTGTGCTGGAAGTGACAGCTTGTAGAAATGTGTCCTGTGCTGATAGTGACAGTTTGTAGGAATTTGTCCTGTGCTGATAGTGACAGCTTGTAGGGATTTGTCCTGTGCTGATAGTGACAGTTTGTAGGGATTTGTCCTGTGCTGATAGTGACAGCTTGTAGGGATTTGTCCTGTGCTGATAGTGACAGTTTGTAGGAACTTGTCCTGTGCTGATAGTGACAGTTTGTAGGAATTTGTCCTGTGCTGATAGTGACAGCTTGTAGGGATTTGTCCTGTGCTGATAGTGACAGTTTGTAGGGATTTGTCCTGTGCTGATAGTGACAGCTTGTAGGGATTTGTCCTGTGCTGATAGTGACAGTTTGTAGGGATTTGTCCTGTGCTGATAGTGACAGTTTGTAGGAACTTGTCCTGTGCTGATAGTGACAGTTTGTAGGGATGTGTCCTGTGCTGATAGTGACAGCTTGTAGGAACTTGTCCTGTGCTGATAGTGACAGTTTGTAGGGATTTGTCCTGTGCTGATAGTGACAGTTTGTAGGGATTTGTCCTGTGCTGATAGTGACAGTTTGTAGGGATGTGTCCTGTGCTGATAGTGACAGCTTGTAGGAACTTGTCCTGTGCTGATAGTGATAGTTTGTAGGGATTTGTGCTGTGCTGATAGTGACAGTTTGTAGGGATTTGTCCTGTGCTGATAGTGACAGTTTGTAGGGATTTGTCCTGTGCTGATAGTGACAGCTTGTAGGAACTTGTCCTGTGCTGATAGTGATAGTTTGTAGGGATTTGTGCTGTGCTGATAGTGACAGTTTGTAGGGATTTGTCCTGTGCTGATAGTGACAGTTTGTAGGGATTTGTCCTGTGCTGATAGTGACAGTTTGTAGGAACTTGTCCTGTGCTGATAGTGACAGTTTGTAGGGATGTGTCCTGTGCTGATAGTGACAGCTTGTAGGAACTTGTCCTGTGCTGATAGTGACAGTTTGTAGGGATTTGTCCTGTGCTGATAGTGACAGTTTGTAGGGATTTGTCCTGTGCTGATAGTGACAGTTTGTAGGGATTTGTCCTGTGCTGATAGTGACAGCTTGTAGGAACTTGTCCTGTGCTGATAGTGATAGTTTGTAGGGATTTGTGCTGTGCTGATAGTGACAGTTTGTAGGGATTTGTCCTGTGCTGATAGTGACAGCTTGTAGGAACTTGTCCTGTGCTGATAGTGATAGTTTGTAGGGATTTGTGCTGTGCTGATAGTGACAGTTTGTAGGGATTTGTCCTGTGCTGATAGTGACAGTTTGTAGGGATTTGTGCTGTGCTGATAGTGACAGTTTGTAGGGATTTGTCCTGTGCTGATAGTGACAGTTTGTAGGGATTTGTGCTGTGCTGATAGTGACAGTTTGTAGGGATTTGTGCTGTGCTGATAGTGACAGTTTGTAGGGATTTGTGCTGTGCTGATAGTGACAGTTTGTAGGGATTTGTCCTGTGCCGATAGTGACAGCTTGTAGGAATTTGTCCTGTGCTGATAGTGACAGTTTGTAGGAATTTGTCCTGTGCTGATAGTGACAGCTTGTAGGGATTTGTCCTGTGCTGATAGTGACAGTTTGTAGGGATTTGTCCTGTGCTGATAGTGACAGCTTGTAGGGATTTGTCCTGTGCTGATAGTGACAGTTTGTAGGAACTTGTCCTGTGCTGATAGTGACAGTTTGTAGGAATTTGTCCTGTGCTGATAGTGACAGCTTGTAGGGATTTGTCCTGTGCTGATAGTGACAGTTTGTAGGGATTTGTCCTGTGCTGATAGTGACAGCTTGTAGGGATTTGTCCTGTGCTGATAGTGACAGTTTGTAGGGATTTGTCCTGTGCTGATAGTGACAGTTTGTAGGAACTTGTCCTGTGCTGATAGTGACAGTTTGTAGGGATGTGTCCTGTGCTGATAGTGACAGCTTGTAGGAACTTGTCCTGTGCTGATAGTGACAGTTTGTAGGGATTTGTCCTGTGCTGATAGTGACAGTTTGTAGGGATTTGTCCTGTGCTGATAGTGACAGTTTGTAGGGATGTGTCCTGTGCTGATAGTGACAGCTTGTAGGAACTTGTCCTGTGCTGATAGTGATAGTTTGTAGGGATTTGTGCTGTGCTGATAGTGACAGTTTGTAGGGATTTGTCCTGTGCTGATAGTGACAGTTTGTAGGGATTTGTCCTGTGCTGATAGTGACAGCTTGTAGGAACTTGTCCTGTGCTGATAGTGATAGTTTGTAGGGATTTGTGCTGTGCTGATAGTGACAGTTTGTAGGGATTTGTCCTGTGCTGATAGTGACAGTTTGTAGGGATTTGTCCTGTGCTGATAGTGACAGTTTGTAGGGATTTGTCCTGTGCTGATAGTGACAGTTTGTAGGGATGTGTCCTGTGCTGATAGTGACAGCTTGTAGGAACTTGTCCTGTGCTGATAGTGACAGTTTGTAGGGATTTGTCCTGTGCTGATAGTGACAGTTTGTAGGGATTTGTCCTGTGCTGATAGTGACAGTTTGTAGGGATTTGTCCTGTGCTGATAGTGACAGCTTGTAGGAACTTGTCCTGTGCTGATAGTGATAGTTTGTAGGGATTTGTCCTGTGCTGATAGTGACAGTTTGTAGGGATTTGTCCTGTGCTGATAGTGACAGCTTGTAGGAACTTGTCCTGTGCTGATAGTGATAGTTTGTAGGGATTTGTGCTGTGCTGATAGTGACAGTTTGTAGGGATTTGTCCTGTGCTGATAGTGACAGTTTGTAGGGATTTGTGCTGTGCTGATAGTGACAGTTTGTAGGGATTTGTCCTGTGCTGATAGTGACAGTTTGTAGGGATTTGTGCTGTGCTGATAGTGACAGTTTGTAGGGATTTGTGCTGTGCTGATAGTGACAGTTTGTAGGGATTTGTGCTGTGCTGATAGTGACAGTTTGTAGGGATTTGTCCTGTGCCGATAGTGACAGCTTGTAGGAATTTGTCCTGTGCTGATAGTGACAGTTTGTAGGAATTTGTGCTGTGGAGAGTTCCCCTGTATATGGTGGTGTAGCCTGTATACAGATGGTGAGAGGTTATCCTGGGTGTATTATATGTTATTATACACGTGTGAAATAATGGGGAGATGGTGAGTTGTACTAAACGCGCATGATCGCATGTTCCTGGGACTTGTATCTGGTACAGCAGTACTGTGCTGTTCTTCTATATCAGGGGTCTCCAAACTTTCTAAGAAAAGGGCCACTTTATTGTCCTTAGACTCGAGGGGGGCCGGACTGTGGCCAGCAGGAGTGGAGATGTTCCTGGTATCAGTGGGAGTAAACATCACCCCATTGGGTATCAGTGGGAGTAAACATCACCCCATTGGGTATCAGTGGGAGTAAACATCACCCCATTGGGTATCAGTGGGAGTAAACATCACCCCATTGGGTATCAGTGGGAGTAAACATCACCCCATTGGGTATCATTGGGAGTAAACATCACCCCATTGGGTATCAGTGGGAGTAAACATCACCCCATTGGGTATCAGTGGGAGTAAACATCACCCCATTGGGTATCAGTGGGAGTAAACATCACCCCATTGGGTATCAGTGGGAGTAAACATCACCCCATTGGGTATCAGTGGGAGTAAACATCACCCCATTGGGTATCAGTGGGAGAAATGGTGCCCCATTGTTAATGTCAATTGTCAGAATTGTGTCTTGTATCAGTGGGAGGAATAGTACTCCAAGGGCCGGATACAGGCAAACAAAGGGCCACATCTGGCCCCCCGGGCCGCAGTTTGGAGACCCCTGTTCTATATTATAACACCACAATGTACAGAGCTGACCATAGAGCTTTGTGTTGGTGGGACGATGAACTCTCTTCTGAGGTCCTCCAGGCCGTCACCCTCATTAATAGGGAATTCCGTCATAGAAGTGGAAAGGAAGAGCAGGATGGAGACGTGTCGGGTTTTCTTCCTCCCTTCTAGGGGTTAATTAAAGGGTGACGCCGCGTGTAATCACCACAGGCACTCTTCCTGCCCCACCCTTCCCACAAGAGCGCCCCCCCCCCATCCCAATACTCAGACGTCTATGGGGGACTCTGAAGAGGGTGAGATAATCACAGATATACGACTCTATGTTTGCAAAAAGAGGAAACAAAGTTTATAAATAGTATCCTCCGTGATCTTCCATAAAGGGATACAAAGTAAACAATTGCAACACATGGACCTGTCTGCTGTCACTATTGATTCCACTGACACCAACAATGGGGCAATATTCCTCCCACTGACACCAACAATGGGGCATAATTCCTCCCACTGACACCAACAATGGGGCATAATTCCTCCCACTGACACCAACAATGGGGCATAATTCCTCCCACTGACACCAACAATGGGGCATAATTCCTCCCACTGACACTAACGATGGGGCATAATTCCTCCCACTGACACCAACAATGGGGCATAATTCCTCCCACTGACACTAACGATGGGGCATAATTCCTCCCACTGACACTAACGATGGGGCATAATTCCTCCCACTGACACCAACAATGGGGCATAATTCCTCCCACTGACACCAACAATGGGGCATAATTCCTCCCACTGACACCAACGATGGGGCATAATTCCTCCCACTGACACTAACGATGGGGCATAATTCCTTCCACTGACACCAACGATGGGGCATAATTCCTCCCACTGACACCAACGATGGGGCATCATTCCTCCCACTGACACCAACTATTTCTCCCCTTAATACCAAAGATCGGGCATTGTTCACTCCCACTGGGAGTAAACAATGCCCCCCTAAAGTGTGGGAGTTCAACCCCCTAAAGTGTGAAGGACAGTAAGCTGGCCCTTTCTTTATAATGTTTGGAGACCCCTAATTTAGAGTATCTTCACTTACAGTAAAACCTTGGTTTGAGAGTAACTTGGTTTGAGAGCGTTTTGCAAGACAAGCAAAATGTTTTAATACATTTTGCCTTGATATACAAGCGATGTCTTGATATAAGAGTAGTGTCATGTCACAACTGAGTATAAAAAAGAAGAGAGGCGCCTCTAAGTGTAGCAATATGGTTACATTTAATGAAGGTACAACATTTAGCAACTTATTTCTACACTTAGAGGCTCCTCTCCTCTCGCAAACCAAGGTTTTACTGTGTATACACACACAGTATCTCACAAAAGTAAGTACACCCCTCACATTTGTGTAAATTTTTTCTTGTATCTTTTCATGTGACAACACTGAAGAAATGACACTTTGCTACAATGTTGTGTAGTGAGTGTACAGCTTGTATAGCAGTGTACATTTTCTGTACTCTCAAAATAACTCAGCACACAGCCATTAATGTCTAAACCGCTGGCAACAAAAATGAGTACACCCCTAAGTGAAAATGTACAAGTTGGGCCCAATAAGCCATTTTCCCTCCCCGGTGTCATGTGATTAATTAGTGTTACAAGGTCTCGGGTGTGAATGGAGAGCAGGTGGGTTAAATTTGGTGTTATCGCTCTCACTCTCTCATACTGGTCACTGGAAGTTCAACAACATGGCACCTCATGGCAAAGAACTCTCTGAGGATCTGAAAAAAAGAATTGTTGTTCTGCATAAAACATAAGAAACAACAAAAACAGGCGCCACTTAGAAAACTGTAAACTTTAATATAAAATCAGCATCAAAGCACTCACATGGAAGTTGCTGTATACAGGCATGTAGATGAGGTCCGGAAGGTAGTCAATTCTCAGCCGTGTTGTGAAGTCCCCTTGTTGCAGTTGCTGTGTAATCCATTCGCTGTGCGTGTGGAGAAGCAAGTGCCTAGTTCCTAGTGATGCCAATGCGCCAGGTGGCTCTAGCAACCAGTGGGGATACATAAAGATGGCTTACCCCAATGATGGTGAACCTTGGCACCCCAGATGTTTTGGAACAACATTTCCAATGATGCTCAACTACACTGCAGAGTGCATAGGCATCATAGGAAATGTAGTTCCAAAACATCTGGGGTGCCAAGGTTCACAATCACTGGCCTAGGCTATAAGAAGATTGCCAAGATCCAGAAACTGAGCTGCAGCACGGTGGCCAAGACCATACAGCGGTATAAGAGGACAGGTTCCACTCAGAACAGGCCTCACCATGGTCCACCAAAGAAGTTGAGTGCACGTGCCCAGCGTCATATCCAGAGGTTGTCTTTGGGAAATAGACGTATGAGTGCTGCCAGTATTGCTGCAGAGGTTGAAGGGGGGGGGGTCAGCCTGTCAGGGCTCAGACCATACGCCGCACACTGCATCAAATTGGTCTGCATGGCTGTCATCCCAGAAGAAAGCCTCTTCTAAAGATGATGCCCAAGAATGCCTGCAAACAGTTTGCTGAAGACAAGCAGACTAAGGGCATGGATTACTGGAACCACGTCCTGTGGTGTGATGAGACCAAGATAAACTTATTCGGGTCAGATGGTGTCAGGCGTGTGTGGCGGCAACCAGGTGAGGAGAACAAAGACAAGTGTGTCTTGCCTACAGTCAGGCATGGTGGTGGGGGTGTCATGGTCTGGGGCTGCCGGTGATCTGTTGAGCTGGTTCTAGCTATCGATATGGTTCTGTGAGCAGTGCGCAGGCGCAAGCTGAGCCGACGGAAACATCAGAGCGAGAACAGCTGTTCGTGAGCTGTAGATGCGCTCGCTCCCGATGCCGATACCGACGCAAGCTTAGAAGTCTACAGGCGGCGGCTATGCACCTTCAGGTCTTCCCAGAGCCTTAATCCTATTCTCCTTCTTCCACACACCGAGGCATACGTGTCATCCACGACCACTTAGTACCACCCACTGCCCACCTCCTAGTCCGCTCATTGGTTGGGAACTAGCGCCCCCTTCTTTTTGGCCAATCATCAGTCGGTTGCCTGTGTTGCCTGGCAAACATGGCCGAGCACATTAACAGCTGACGATCAGCTGTTGAATTTGGCTATTTTCGTTGCCTGTTACTGCGCATGCGCGGAGTTTGCGCAGTCGGTTCCGGAACCTATCCGATGGCGGAACCAGATCCATAAGACACCGGCACTGGAGAGCTACAGATCATTGAGGGAACCATGAATGCCAACATGTACTGTGACATACTGAAGCCGAGCATGATCCCCTCCCTTCAGAGACTGGGCCGCAGGGCAGTATTCCAACATGATAACGACCCCAAACACACCTCCAAAACATCCACTGCCTTGCTAAAGAAGCTGAGGGTAAAGGTGATGGACTGGCCAAGCATGTCTCCAGACCTAAACCCTATTGATCATCTGTAGGGCTCCTCAAATGGAAGGTGGAGGAGCGTAAGGTCTCTAACATCCACCAGCTCCGTGATGTCATCATGGAGGAGTGGAAGAGGACTCCAGTGGCAACCTGTGAAGCTCTGGTGAACTTCATGCCCACGAGGGTTAAGGCAATGCTGGAAAATAATGGCGGCCACACAAAATATTGACACTTTGGGCCCAATTTGGACATTTTCACCTAGGGGTGTACTCACTTTTGTTGCCAGCGGTTTAGACATTAATGGCTGTGTGTTGAGTTATTTTGAGGGGACAGCAAATGTACACTGTTATACACGCTGTACACTCACTACACAACATTGTAGCAAAGTGTCATTTCTTCAGTGTTGTCACATGAAAAGATAGAAGAAAATATTTACACAAATGTGGGGGGTGTACTTACTTTTGTAAGATACTGTATATACATGATTCATATTGTGTCATCTTATAGCCTGCAGCAGCTATTACATTTTGGATTGAGCTTTTATTATGACTGATCTCTGCAATTATTTTTTTTTTTTACAAACAAAAAAGGGAATTTATACCTGAGAAGGAATAACTTGTCTGAAGGGTCACATGTCTGCGCTACTTCTCTGGAAACCTTCAAGTGTCTGTTACCCGAAATATTTCTTGTATTTTTCTATGTGTGTGACACATACTGTATGTGTATTTGTATAGATCATATCTCTATCATTGTCATGTATTTCTCCCATCTGAAGGATCTGGTTGATCCTGCCTGTCACCTTTTTGTTTTTCCTTATTCTGAACCGACCACAAAATGCACAGAAGCTGATCTGTGATAGTGTGGTCAGTTTTCATTCTTTGGCTGGCCATCGAGAGGTACAGAACACTGTGAAGACACACAGCATGCCTTCATTGGGTAGTTTCTTCACCCACCACGTCCCCACCAATCACAGCCTGCCTCTGGCATACACCCCATCCCAATCACAGCCTGCCTCTAGCCTACACCCCCATCCCAATCACGGCCTGCCTCTAGCCTACACCCCCACCAATCACGGCCTGCCTCTTGCATACACCCCCTCCCAATCACAGCCTGCCTCTAGCCCACACCCCCTCTCCCCCCACCAATCACAGCCTGCCTCTGGCATACACCCCCTCCCAATCACAGCCTGCCTCTAGCCTACACCCCCACCAATCACGGCCTGCCTCTTGCATACACCCCCTCCCAATCACAGCCTGCCTCTAGCCCACACCCCCTCTCCCCCACCAATCACAGCCTGCCTCTGGCATACACCCCCTCCCAATCACAGCCTGCCTCTAGCCTACACCCCCACCAATCACGGCCTGCCTCTTGCATACACCCCCTCCCAATCACAGCCTGCCTCTAGCCCACACCCCCTCTCCCCCCACCAATCACAGCCTGCCTCTGGCATACACCCCCTCCCAATCACAGCCTGCCTCTAGCCTACACCCCCTCTCCCCCCACCAATCACAGTCTGCCTCCTGGCATACACCCCCAAATCACATATTGGATTATACAGTGTAGATGAGTGTAGTGGGTGTCTGTATACGGTGTGTGTTGGTTTGTACAGTGTGTATATAGATTGTGTGTCTGTATACGGTGTGTGTTGGTTTGTACAGTGTGTAGATATAGATTGTGTTTCTATATACGGTGTGTGTTGGTTTGTACAGTGTAGATATAGATTGTGTGTCCGTATACGGTGTGTGTTGGTTTGTACAGTGTAGATATAGATTGTGTGTCTGTATACGGTGTGTGTTGGTTTGTACAGTGTGTAGATATAGATTGTGTGTCTGTATACGGTGTGTGTTGGTTTGTACAGTGTGTAGATATAGATTGTGTGTCTGTATACGGTGTGTGTTGGTTTGTACAGTGTGTAGATATAGATTGTGTGTCTGTGTACGGTGTGTGTTGGTTTGTACAGTGTAGATATAGATTGTGTGTCTGTATACGGTGTGTGTTGGTTTGTACAGTGTGTAGATATAGATTGTGTGTCTGTATACGGTGTGTGTTGGTTTGTACAGTGTAGATATAGATTGTGTGTCTGTATACGGTGTGTGTTGGTTTGTACAGTGTAGATATAGATTGTGTGTCTGTATACGGTGTGTGTTTGTTTGTACAGTGTAGATATAGATTGTGTGTCTGTATACGGTGTGTGTTTGTTTGTACAGTGTGTAGATATAGATTGTGTGTCTGTATACGGTGTGTGTTGGTTTATATAGATTGTGTGTATATAGATTGTGTGTCTGTATACGGTGTGTGTTGGTTTGTACAGTGTGTATATAGATTGTGTGTCTGTATACGGTGTGTGTGTTGGTTTGTACAGTGTATATATAGATTGTGTGTCTGTATACGGTGTGTGTTGGTTTGTACAGTGTAGATATAGATTGTGTGTCTGTATACGGTGTGTGTTGGTTTGTACAGTGTGTAGATATAGATTGTGTGTCTGTATACGGTGTGTGTTGGTTTGTACAGTGTGTAGATATAGATTGTTTGTCTGTATACGGTGTGTGTTGGTTTGTACAGTGTAGATATAGATTGTGTGTCTGTATACGGTGTGTGTTGGTTTGTACAGTGTATATATAGATTGTGTGTCTGTATACGGTGTGTGTTGGTTTGTACAGTGTGTAGATATAGATTGTGTGTCTGTGTACGGTGTGTGTTGGTTTGTACAGTGTAGATATAGATTGTGTGTCTGTATACGGTGTGTGTTGGTTTGTACAGTGTGTAGATATAGATTGTGTGTCTGTATACGGTGTGTGTTGGTTTGTACAGTGTGTAGATATAGATTGTGTGTCTGTATACGGTGTGTGTTGGTTTGTACAGTGTAGATATAGATTGTGTGTCTGTATACGGTGTGTGTTTGTTTGTACAGTGTGTAGATATAGATTGTGTGTCTGTATACGGTGTGTGTTGGTTTATATAGATTGTGTGTCTGTATACGGTGTGTGTTGGTTTGTACAGTGTGTATATAGATTGTGTGTCTGTATACGGTGTGTGTGTTGGTTTGTACAGCGTATATATAGATTGTGTGTCTGTATACGGTGTGTGTTGGTTTGTACAGTGTAGATATAGATTGTGTGTCTGTATACGGTGTGTGTTGGTTTGTACAGTGTGTATATAGATTGTGTGTCTGTATACGGTGTGTGTTGGTTTGTACAGTGTAGATATAGATTGTGTGTCTGTATACGGTGTGTTGGTTTGTACAGTGTAGATATAGATTGTGTTTCTATATACGGTGTGTGTTGGTTTGTACAGTGTGTAGATATAGATTGTGTGTCTGTATACGGTGTGTGTTGGTTTGTACAGTGTAGATATAGATTGTGTGTCTGTATACGGTGTGTGTTGGTTTGTACAGTGTAGATATAGATTGTGTGTCTGTATACGGTGTGTGTTGGTTTGTACAGTGTAGATATAGATTGTGTGTCTGTATACGGTGTGTGTTGGTTTGTACAGTGTGTAGATATAGATTGTGTGTCTGTATACGGTGTGTGTTGGTTTGTACAGTGTGTAGATATAGATTGTGTGTCTGTATACGGTGTGTGTTGGTTTGTACAGTGTAGATATAGATTGTGTGTCTGTATACGGTGTGTGTTGGTTTGTACAGTGTAGATATAGATTGTGTGTCTGTATACGGTGTGTGTTGGTTTGTACAGTGTAGATATAGATTGTGTGTCTGTATACGGTGTGTGTTGGTTTGTACAGTGTAGATATAGATTGTGTGTCTGTGTACAGTGTGTGTTGGTTTGTACAGTGTAGATATAGATTGTGTGTCTGTATACGGTGTGTGTTGGTTTGTACAGTGTAGATATAGATTGTGTGTCTGTATACGGTGTGTGTTGGTTTGTACAGTGTGTATATAGATTGTGTGTCTGTATACGGTGTGTGTTGGTTTGTACAGTGTGTATATAGATTGTGTGTCTGTATACGGTGTGTGTTGGTTTGTACAGTGTGTAGATATAGATTGTGTGTCTGTATACGGTGTGTGTTGGTTTGTACAGTGTGTATATAGATTGTGTGTCTGTATACGGTGTGTGTTGGTTTGTACAGTGTGTAGATATAGATTGTGTGTCTGTATGTGGTGTGTGTTGGTTTGTACAGTGTAGATATAGATTGTGTGTCTGTATACGGTGTGTGTTGGTTTGTACAGTGTAGATATAGATTGTGTGTCTGTATGCGGTGTGTGTTGGTTTGTACAGTGTAGATATAGATTGTGTGTCTGTATACGGTGTGTGTTGGTTTGTACAGTGTGTATATAGATTGTGTGTCTGTATACGGTGTGTGTTGGTTTGTACAGTGTAGACATTGATTGTGTGTCTGTATACGGTGTGTGTTGGTTTGTACAGTGTGTATATAGATTGTGTGTCTGTATACGGTGTGTGTTGGTTTGTACAGTGTAGATATAGATTGTGTGTCTGTATACGGTGTGTGTTGGTTTGTACAGTGTGTATATAGATTGTGTGTCTGTATACGGTGTGTGTTGGTTTGTACAGTGTGTATATAGATTGTGTGTCTGTATATGGTGTGTGTTGGTTTGTACAGTGTAGATATAGATTGTGTGTCTGTATACGGTGTGTGTTGGTTTGTACAGTGTGTAGATATAGATTGTGTGTCTGTATACGGTGTGTGTTGGTTTGTACAGTGTGTAGATATAGATTGTGTGTCTGTATACGGTGTGTGTTGGTTTGTACAGTGTGTAGATATAGATTGTGTGTCTGTATGTGGTGTGTGTTGGTTTGTACAGTGTAGATATAGATTGTGTGTCTGTATACGGTGTGTGTTGGTTTGTACAGTGTAGATATAGATTGTGTGTCTGTATACGGTGTGTGTTGGTTTGTACAGTGTAGATATAGATTGTGTGTCTGTATACGGTGTGTGTTGGTTTGTACAGTGTAGATATAGATTGTGTGTCTGTATACGGTGTGTGTTGGTTTGTACAGTGTGTATATAGATTGTGTGTCTGTATACGGTGTGTGTTGGTTTGTACAGTGTAGATATAGATTGTGTGTCTGTATACGGTGTGTGTTGGTTTGTACAGTGTGTAGATATAGATTGTGTGTCTGTATACGGTGTGTGTTGGTTTGTACAGTGTGTATATAGATTGTGTGTCTGTATACGGTGTGTGTTGGTTTGTACAGTGTGTAGATATAGATTGTGTGTCTGTATGTGGTGTGTGTTGGTTTGTACAGTGTAGATATAGATTGTGTGTCTGTATACGGTGTGTGTTGGTTTGTACAGTGTGTAGATATAGATTGTGTGTCTGTATACGGTGTGTGTTGGTTTGTACAGTGTGTATATAGATTGTGTGTCTGTATACGGTGTGTGTTGGTTTGTACAGTGTAGACATTGATTGTGTGTCTGTATACGGTGTGTGTTGGTTTGTACAGTGTGTATATAGATTGTGTGTCTGTATACGGTGTGTGTTGGTTTGTACAGTGTAGATATAGATGGTGTGTCTGTATACGGTGTGTGTTGGTTTGTACAGTGTAGATATAGATTGTGTGTCTGTATACGGTGTGTGTTGGTTTGTACAGTGTAGATATAGATGGTGTGTCTGTATACGGTGTGTGTTGGTTTGTACAGTGTGTATATAGATTGTGTGTCTGTATACGGTGTGTGTTGGTTTGTACAGTGTGTAGATATAGATTATGTGTCTGTATACGGTGTGTGTTGGTTTGTACAGTGTGTATATAGATTGTGTGTCTGTATACGGTGTGTGTTGGTTTGTACAGTGTGTAGATATAGATTATGTGTCTGTATACGGTGTGTGTTGGTTTGTACAGTGTAGATATAGATTGTGTGTCTGTATACGGTGTGTGTTGGTTTGTACAGTGTGTAGATATAGATTGTGTGTCTGTATACGGTGTGTGTTGGTTTGTACAGTGTGTAGATATAGATTGTGTGTCTGTATATGGTGTGTGTTGGTTTGTACAGTGTGTATATAGATTGTGTGTCTGTATACGGTGTGTGTTGGTTTGTACAGTGTAGATATAGATTGTGTGTCTGTATACGGTGTGTGTTGGTTTGTACAGTGTAGACATTGATTGTGTGTCTGTATACGGTGTGTGTTGGTTTGTACAGTGTAGATATAGATGGTGTGTCTGTATACGGTGTGTGTTGGTTTGTACAGTGTAGATATAGATGGTGTGTCTGTATACGGTGTGATTTAGCGCTTGCTCAGCAGCCTGCGTTGTCCTCCTGGCTCCGCTCCCCTCTCTTGCCCATATA
Source organism: Rana temporaria (assembly GCF_905171775.1). Classification (NCBI taxonomy): domain Eukaryota; kingdom Metazoa; phylum Chordata; class Amphibia; order Anura; family Ranidae; genus Rana; species Rana temporaria. Next base: position 661,121,241 of record NC_053489.1, on the reverse strand, counting down.
TAGGTTTGGTAAGACTCTCGGCTCCTCGTATTGATTTGTGTCCCTGAGTCTCCTATTGTTTTCCTGTCCCAGCTGATCCCTTTCCCCTTCCTCTTCCTCCCAGCCCGCCACTCAGGAAGACTTTTCAATGAAGATTTTCTGCTTCTCAGCTGTAATGTACACACAGACGGAGGAAATGTTCTCGGGGGGTCCCCGGTGACCCTGTCCTGTCCAGGAACTGCAATGCAGACCTATGGAGGGCAATGCCAGCTGCAGTCTAAAACAAGTACCCCAGCAGTGTTGGCACATGGGGGGCACTCATATACAATTCAGAGGACAGCCAAGTCAGTCTACAGACCAAGGGGCAACAGTCCACCTTAACGCAGTATAAACGCAAAAGAAAACATTTATTATATTGCAGCTTACCAATTGTTAGATGTGATGGCTGCAAACCAATCGTTCAGGGAAGGGATGGTTCCGAACAACCTCAAGCAAGGCAAAATAAAACCCCTCTTAACCCCTTAACGCCCGCCGCACAACTATTTACGTCCCCAAAATGGCACGGACAGGCAGAAGGGCGTATATATACGTCCTTGCCTTCTAGCGGGTGGGGGGTCCGATCGGGACCCCCCCCCGCTGCGTGCGGCGGGCGGATTCCCGCCGGGAGCGATCTGGGACAACGGCGCGGCTATTCGTTTATAGTCGCTCCGTCGCGATCGCTCCCCGGAGCTGAAGAACGGGGAGAGCCGTGTGTAAACACGGCTTCCCCGTGCTTCACTGTGGCGGCTGCATCGATCAAGTGATCCCTTTTATAGGGAGACTCGATCGATGACGTCAGTCCTACAGCCACACCCCCCTACAGTTGTAAACACACACTAGGTGAACCCTAACTCATACAGCGCCCCCTGTGGTTAACTCCCAAACTGCAACTGTCATTTTCACAATAAACAATGCAATTGAAATGCATTTTTTGCTGTGAAAATGACAATGGTCCCAAAAATGTGTCAAAATTGTCCGAAGTGTCCGCCATAATGTCGCAGTCACGAAGAAAATCGCTGATCGCTGCCATTAGTAGTAAAAAAAAAAAAATTAATAAAAATGCAAAAAAACTATCCCCTATTTTGTAAACGCTATAAATTTTGCACAAACCAATCGATAAACACTTATTGCGATTTTTTTTACCAAAAATAGAAGAATACGTATCGGCCTAAACTGAGGGGAAAAAATGTTTTTATATATGTTTTTGGGGGATATTTATTATAGCAAAAAGTAAAAAATATTGAATTTTTTTCAAAATTGTCACTCTATTTTTGTTTATAGCGCAAAAAATAAAAACTGCAGAGGTGATCAAATACCACCAAAATAAAGCTCTATTTGTGGGGAAAAAAGGACGCCAATTTTGTTTGGGAGCCACGTCGCGCGACCGCGCAATTGTCTGTTTAAGCGACGCAGTGCCGAATTGTAAAAAACACCTTTGGGCATTTAGCTGCATATTGGTCCGGGGCTTAAGTGGTTAAAGAAACCCAACCTCGACCCTAAAGACCCAAACCAGCGCAGACCGCTAACAAGCCTGATCACGATCTCCAAGATCATGGAGAAAGCAGTAGTACAACAGCTTCAGCCCCACCTGGACGAGCACAAACTCCTAGATCCCCTACAATCAGGTTTTCGCCCAGGCCACGGCACAGAAACGGCTCTTCTCAAGATATGGGATGACGCTCTCGAAGCAGCAGATGACGGAGAATCCTGTCTCCTAGTGCTGCTGGACCTCAGTGCAGCCTTCGACACGGTAGACCACAACATATTGCTCACGCGACTCAAAGAAGTAGCCGGAGTCTCTGACGCGGCCCTACCGTGGTTCGCATCTTTCCTAGAAAATCGCACTCAGACCGTGAAACTTGGAGGTTTTACATCAGAAACACGGACCATCACATGCGGAGTCCCGCAAGGATTGCGCCTCTCACCTGTACTCTTCAACATCTACATCCGCCCGCTCCTCAAAATCATCAGTAAACAGGACCTGCGCTACCACTCCGATGCGGACGACACGCAGCTTTACCTTCGAATCACCAACAAAAAAGACCAATTTCATGAACTTGAAAAGTGCCTCACACTGATCGACAATTGGATGACTGAAAGCTCCCTCAAACTCAACGGATCTAAAACAGAACTACTCACCCTTCACGCAAATCGGAAATCCATTTCTAGGACCACATGTGCTGGGTTCCTGGGTCTTTAAACCTGCTGTGCCCATCATGAAGCTTCCCACCATCCTTGTGCTGAGTTCCCAAGTCTAGATACCTGTTGTGCCCATCATGAAGATTCCCATAATCCTTGTGCTGGGTTCCCAAGTCTAGATATCTGCTGTGCCCATCATGAAGATTCCCATCATCTATGTGCTGGGTTCCTGGGTCTGTAAACCTGCTGTGCCCATCATGAAGATTCCCATAATCCTTGTGCTGGGTTCCCAAGTCTAGATACCTGCTGTGCCCATCATGAAGGTTCCCACCATCCATGTGCTGAGTTCCTGGGTCTGTAAACCTGCTATTCTCCTTATCAGGATTCCCATCATCCTTGTGCTGAGTTCCCAGGTCTTCACACCTGTTGTGCCCATCATGAAGGTTCCCACCATCCATGTACTGAGTTCCAGCTCTACACACCTGCTGTGCCCATCAATGAAGGTTCCCACCATCCTTGTGCTGAGTTCCCAGGTCTTCACACCTGTTGTGCCCATGATGAAGGTTCCCACCATCCATGTACTGAGTTCCAGCTCTACACACCTGCTGTGCCCATCAATGAAGGTTCCCGCCATCCATGTACTGAGTTCCCAAGTCTAGATACCTGCTGTGCCCATCAATGAAGGTTCCCACCATCCATGTACTAAGTTCCCAAGTCTAGATACCTGCTGTGCACATCAATGAAGATTCCCACCATGCTTGTGCTAAGTTCCCAGCTCTACACACCCGCTGTGCCCATCATGAAGCTTCCCACCATCCATGTACTGAGTTCCAGCTCTACACACCTGTTGTGCCCATCATGAAAGTTCCCACCATCCATGTACTGAGTTCCCAAGTCTAGATACCTGTTGTGCCCATCAATGAAGGTTCCCATCATCCATGTACTGAGTTCCCAAGTCTAGATACCTGTTGTGCCCATCATGAAGCTTCCCACCATCCATGTACTGAGTTCCAGCTCTACACACCCACTGTGCCCATCATGAAGGTTCCCACCATCCATGTACTGAGTTCCCAGCTCTACACACCCGCTGTGCCCATCATGAAGGTTCCCACCATCCATGTACTGAGTTCCCAAGTCTAGATACCTGTTGTGCCCATCATGAAGCTTCCCACCATCCATGTACTGAGTTCCAGCTCTACACACCCACTGTGCCCATCATGAAGGTTCCCACCATCCATGTACTGAGTTCCCAGCTCTACACACCCGCTGTGCCCATCATGAAGGTTCCCACCATCCATGTACTGAGTTCCCAAGTCTAGATACCTGTTGTGCCCATCATGAAGGTTCCCACCATCCATGTACTGAGTTCCCAAGTCTAGATACCTACTGTGCCCATCATGAAGGTTCCCACCATCCATGTACTGAGTTCCCAAGTCTAGATACCTGCTGTGCCCATCATGAAGGTTCCCACCATCCATGTACTGAGTTCCTAGGTCTCCACACCTGCTGTGCCCATCATGAAGGTTGCCACCATCCATGTACTGAGTTCCTAGGTCTTCACACCTGCTGTGCCCATCATGAAGGTTCCCACCATCCATGTACTGAGTTCCTAGGTCTTCACACCTGCTGTGCCCATCATGAAGGTTCCCACCATCAATGTACTGAGTTCCTAGGTCTCCACACCTGCTGTGCCCATCATGAAGGTTCCCAACATCCATGTACTGAGTTCCTAGGTCTCCACACCTGCTGTGCCCATCATGAAGGTTCCCACCATCCATGTACTGAGTTCCTAGGTCTTCACACCTGCTGTGCCCATCATGAAGGTTCCCACCATCCATGTACTGAGTTCCTAGGTCTACACACCTGCTGTGCCCATCATGAAGGTTCCCACCATCCATGTACTGAGTTCCTAGGTCTTCACACCTGCTGTGCCCATCATAAAGGTTCCCACCATCCATGTACTGAGTTCCCAGCTCTACACACCTGCTGTGCCCATCATGAAGATTCCCACCATCCATGTACTGAGTTCCCAGCTCTACACACCTGCTGTGCCCATCATGAAGGTTCCCACCATCCATATACTGAGTTCCTAGGTCTACACACCTGCTGTGCCCATCATGAAGGTTCCCACCATCCATGTACTGAGTTCCTAGGTCTTCACACCTGCTGTGCCCATCATGAAGGTTCCCACCATCCATGTACTGAGTTCCCAAGTCTACACACCCGCTGTGCCCAGTATGATGCCTGCTGTATACTGTATTTATGTTATATTATGGAGAATAAAGGTGGATAATGACACCAAAAGCTCCCCGGTGGACAGGAACAGAGCTGAGATTTATGGTGGGGAGATCTCAATGCTGAAGTATCCAATACATATAAGACAGAGGTAGAATATATGCACTAGTCTAGTGTGTAGTGGCACTCCGATAGTATGTGGTTCCACTCTACTAACGCACATTATGCCGCTTACCAGCGACCATCAAATGCAGCCTACCAGCACCCATCAATGCAGCCTCACCAGCGCCCATCAAATGCAGCCTCACCAGGGCCCATCAAATGCAGCCTACCAGCGCCCATCATGCAGCCCACCAGCACCCATCAAAGCAGCCTCACCAGCACCCTACAATGCAGCCTCACCAGCGCCCAACAAATGCAGCCTCACCAGCACCCATCAATGCAGCCTTACCAGCGCCCAACAAATGCAGCCTCACCAGCGCCCATCAAATGCAGCTTTACCAGCGCCCATCAAATGCAGCCTCACCAGCGCCCAACAAATACAACCTCACCAGCACCCAACAAATGCAGCCTCACCAGCACCCAACAAATGCAGCCTCACCAGCGCCCATCAAATGCAGCCTCACCAGCGCCCATCAAATGCAGCTTTACCAGCGCCCATCAAATGCAGCCTCACCAGCGCCCAACAAAAGCAGCCTCACCAGTGCCCAACAAATGCAACCTCACCAGCGCCCATCAAATGCAGCCTCAACAGCACCCAACAAATGCAGCCTCACCAGTGCCCAACAAATGCAACCTCACCAGCACCCATCAAATGCAACCTCACCAGTGCCCAACAAATGCAGTCTCACCAGCGCCCATCAAATGCAGTCTCACCAGCGCCCAACAAATGCAGCTTTACCAGCGCCCATCAAATGCAGCCTCACCAGCACCCAACAAATGCAGCCTCACCAGTGCCCAACAAATGCAACCTCACCAGCGCCCATCAAATGCAGCCTCACCAGCACCCAACAAATGCAGCCTCACCAGTGCCCAACAAATGCAACCTCACCAGCACCCATCAAATGCAACCTCACCAGTGCCCAACAAATGCAGCCTCACCACCACCCAACAAATGCAGCCTCACCAGCGCCCAACTAATGCAACCTCACCAGAGCCCATCAATGAGGCGTCGGGATACAGACACAGTCCTCCACCGCTGCTGCGCCTCTGACACTATGTGCGCTTGGAGTGGCGGCTGCCTGCTGATGCTGAGACTTAGTTGCTTACTGTAGAGAGAAGAGAGTAGGAACACCAGAGGCCAAATGCATGCAGTGTAGAGATCCTAATGCCATATAGACATGTGCAGACTGGAATATTTTGTTTCGTTTTTTTGTTTTCGTTTGGAAAATACATTTATTTAGTTACTCCCGAAAATCGTTTTGATTTATTTTGTTTTTCGTTGGGGAATAGCTTTCGTCCGAAAATCCAATAATACTTGGTTTCTGTCGAATGGTCAAAAGAATATTCGCCGGAACGTCGAATCTTTGTTGGTTTCTGTCTAATGGTCAAAAAATATTAGACGGAACGTCGAATCTTTACGCCGAATCGTCCATTTCCGTTCGAATATTCCACCTACAAGAATTCTAATGTTGTATGACTAGTAATAATGTCGAATCTATTCTCTATAATGTCGAATCTATTTTCTCATAAATCGAAATCTATTCTCTGTAATGTCGAATCTATTATTTCTATAGTGTCAAATCTTTTCTCTATAATGTCGAATCTTTTCTCTATAATGTCGAATCTTTTCTCTATGATGTCGAATCTTTTCTCTATAATGTCGAATCTTTTCTCTATGATGTCGAATCTTTTCTCTATAATGTCGAATCTTTTCTCTATGATGTCGAATCTTTTCTCTATAATGTCGAATCTTTTCTCTATAATGTCGAATCTTTTCTCTATAGTGTCGAATCTTTTCTCTATGATGTCGAATCTTTGCTCTATAGTGTCGAATCTTTTCTCTATAGTGTCGAATCTTTTCTCTATGATGTCGAATCTTTTCTCTATAATGTCGAATCTCTCTATATCGAATTTTTACCGCAATGAAAATGAAAATAAAGCATTTTTTATGTCGGATCTTTCGGTTTTCTTTTCTTGCACTTTCGTTATCGTTTGTTAAAACGATAACGAAAAAAACTGATTTTCGGACGAAAATGCATTCTAACGAAAACAAATGCACATGTCTAATGCCAGAATAACTTAATTCAGAAGTGTCGGCAGTGACGATGTTGCACATTTGGCACACGCTTTACTCCGAATACTATCTTATTTCTTTCTATTTTCCAGGAATTTTCTTTGTCTAGAAATATTTTTCCTACTTTTTTCCCTGTAAGTTGTAATGTTCTGCGCTGGGGGTGGTGGGGGGTTGGGCGTTTTATGGCGGGGGATGGAGTGCTTCCATGTGTACATGTAACAGTAATGGCCTGGGATTACAAATAATGCAATACATACGTTTAAGTGCCGCATATGACTTCTGGGGAAAGGGTCACCCGGGAATTGGATGCATATGATCCGTAGTTGTGGATGAAGATCAGATGACAACGACTTTGTCCAAGGACTGAAAACATCTTAACTGTGTTAATGTAAAAAGATTTCCTTAACCACTTAAGGACCGGACCAATATGCTGCTAAATGACCCAAGGGGTTTTTACAATTCGGCACTGCGTCGCTTTAACAGACAATTGCGCGGTCGTGCGACGTGTCTCCCAAACAAAATTGGCGTCCTTTTTTCCCCACAAATAGAGCTTTCTTTTGGTGGTATTTGATCGCCTGTGCGGTTTTTATTTTTTGCGCTATAAACAAAAATAGAGCGACAATTTTGAAAAAAATGCAATATTTTTTACTTTTTGCTATAATAAATATCCCTTAAAAATATATAAAACAACGTTTTTTTTTCTCAGTTTAGGCCGATACTTATTCTTCTACCTATTTTTGGTAAAAAAAATCGCAATAAGTGTTTATCAGTTGGTTTGCGCAAAATTTATAGCGTTTACAAAATAGGGGATAGTTTTATTGCATTTTTATAATTATTTTTTTTTTTTACTACTTATGGCGGCGATCAGCGATTTTTTTCGTGACTGCGACATTATGGCTCACACTTCGGCCAATTTTGACACATTTTTGGGACCATTGTCATTTTCACAGCAAAAAATGCATTTAAATTGCCTTGTTTATTGTGAAAATGACAGTTGCAGTTTGGGAGTTAACCACAGGGGGCGCTGTAGGAGTTTCATTTTTCACCTAGTGTGTGTTTACCACTGTAGGGGGGTGTGGCTGTAGGTCTGACGTCATCGATCGTGTCTCCCTATAAAAGGGATCACACGATCGATGCAGCCGCCACAGTGAAGAACGGGGAAGCCGTGTTTACACACGGCTCTCCCCGTTCTTCAGCTCCGGGGACCGATCGCCGCACCCGCGGTCCCGTTTACGGAGCTTCGGACCGGGTTGCGGGAGCGCGCCGCGGGCACGCGCCCGCGACCCATGGCTGGGTACTAGTACAGGACGTACCTGTACGTGGATGTGCCCAGCCGTGCCATTCTGCCGACGTATATGTGCAGGAGGCGGTCCTTAAGTGGTTAAAGGGGTTGTAAAGGTAATTTATTTCCCTAAATAGCTTCCTTTACCTTAGTGCAGTCCTCCTTCACTTACCTCATCCTTCCATTTTGCTTTTATATGTCCTTATTTCTTCTGAGAAATCCTCACTTCCTGTTCTTCTGGAGTGTCGTGCTCGCCCCCTCCCTTGGACTACAGGAGAGTCAGGACACCCACTAACACACAGCTCCTTTCTCTATCTGCAACGTAGAGAACGTACTGACTCTCCTGTAGTCCAAGGGAGGGGGCGAGCACGACACTCCACACCAGGGAGAAAGCCTCGCATTACTGTGTGGAGTTACAGACAGAAGAAATAAGGATATATAAAAGCAAAATGGAAGGATGAGGTAAGTGAAGGAGGACTGCACTAAGGTAAAGGAAGCTATTTAGGGGGGGGGGGGGGGAAATTGTACCTTTACAACCCCTTTAAGCTAGTAGATTTTTGAATAAACGTTAATACGAACATTCGTATTCACTCGACCGCCCCCCCCTCCCGTTTTATTTACCTGAGCCCTTGAAAGTCCCACGTCGAGAACGCACTCTTGCTTTGCCCGGGGTTATCGGCTTTTCATTGGATAGATTGATAGCAGCGCAGCCATTGGCTCGCGCTGCTGTCAATCAACTCCAATGATGCAAGGGGGCGGGGCCGAGTCCTACACTCGGCGGCTATGGATGTCGAATGCAGGACTTGGGCGCACGTCCACAAGGTAACCCCCTTGGGAGAGCGCTTCACAGAGGGGGTTATCTGAAGCTGGGAGGAGTCGAGAGAGCCGCCGAGGGACCCCAGAAAACGCAGTTCGGAGGCCACTCTGTGCAAAACGAGCTGTACAGTGGAGGTAAGTACGATATGTTTGTTATTTAAAAAATTAACCTATAGTGTCACTTTAAAGACATAGGGCCAGATCCACATAGAATTGCATAGGCGCAGCGTATCAGAGATACGCTACGCCGCCGTATCTTACCTGGCTTTAAGTCAAATCCAGGAAGATTTTGCGCCGTAAGTTACGGCGGCGTAGTGTATTTCTGCCGGCAGAATTCAAATCGTCGGGTAGGGGGCGTGATTCATTTAAATGAAGCGCGTCCCCGCGCCGAATGAACTGCGCATGCTCCGTTTCGAAATTTCCCGCCGTGCATTTTTTGAACTTAGACGTGACTTACGTCCATCCCTATTCACGGACGACTTACGCAAAAAAAAAAAAAATAGAAATTTCGACGCGGGAACGACGGCCATACTTAACATGGCAAGTCTATCTATATGCCGCAAAATAGCAGCTTTAACTATACGACGGGAAAAGCCGACTAGCGACGACGTAAGAGAATGCGACGGCCGCACGTATGTTCGTGGATCGTCGGAAAAAGCGAATTTGCATACCCGACGCGGAAAACGACGCGAACTCCACCCAGCGGGCGCTGAAGTATTGCATCTAAGATCCGAAGGCATACGAAGCCGTACGCCTGTTGGATCGAAGCCAGATGCCGTTGTATCTTGGTTTGAGGATTCAAACTAAAGATACGATGCGGGTATCTACTGATACGCCGGAGTACTCGCTATGAGGATCTGGCCCATAAAGTGCGGAAACGATCACCCAAATAAAACAATAAAAAAAACACTGGGAATTAAGGATGTTATGGGTAAAAAATGCCTGAGGACAAAAATAAAAAAGGTAACCCTTGCAGTGCAGAGCCTTATAAAGGGTATTTGATCGCATTGGAATTTCTTTCCAGTCTGCCATTTTGATTTGACCTGAACTCTGCATGTGATTGAGAGATTCCTCATGCCGAGCCCCATATTGTAGTAGATGCATGTTATGAATGTTGCAGGCAATCCTGGGAATCCCCAGACTCTCCTTCCCTAACAGGGCCGCCATCAGGGGGGTACAGGCATTACACCTGTAAGGCCCCATGCCCACGAGAAGCAAATGCAAACACATGTAAACTCAAGTTTTCAAAGTCAAAAACCGGCGTTTAAAACGCCTGTTTTTGCCGCAAATTTCGCGGCGTTTTGCCGCGTTTAGCGGCGTTTTCCCGCGTTTGCGGCTATCAGCGTTCATAACAAAGACATTGTAGACCCTCACAAAGCTTTGAAAAGCAAAAACGTTTGCATCTGAACCCAAAATTTTGCATCTGAAAAAACGAGCCTAAACCCAACTGCTTTAAAACGCCAAAAAACGTGATTGTGTGCATGGACACATAGGATAACATTAAGTGTGTTCAGGGGCAGTTGGAAAAAATGCCCAAATGCCTCTGAACTCGAGTTTACCAGCGTCTCGTGTGCATGGGGCCTAAGGGGCCCGATGGTCCCCAGGGCCCCTTACAGGCCCGACCGCCCCCCTCCCGTTTTTATTTTGCATTACACCTGTAAGGGGCTCGATGGTCCCCAGGGCCCCTTACAGGCCGGATCGCCCCCCCTCCCTCCCGTTTTTTTTTTTTGCATTGCACCTGTAAGGGGCCCAATGGTCCCCAGGGCCCCTTACAGGCCCCTTCCATTTTTTACATTTATTTTTTACATTACGCCTGATGGTCCCCCCGCTTATTATCTCGCGTCAGGAGAGAAGAGATTACACTTTTTTTGGGGGGGGGGGGGGGGGCTCCCGCCTAAAGATGATGTAAAATTTGTGATGGCTGCCCTGTTCCCTAATGACTTCATTTACCTGATAGGCAGCTCTGTGGTTACAATGAACCTTTCTAAATGCATCCTAAGTAAAGAATGATGAAATTTGCTGAATGTGAATATGGAAGAGATATTTGCTGTTACTCTAATGTATGTTGTCTGTTATTTTCTAGGTGTTAAGAAGAGAACCAAAGTCTTAAAAAATAATTCGAACCCCATCTGGAATGAGGTGAGTCCAGCGCTGGCTGCTATTCTGAGCCAAGTCCTATTTCCATATGATTTGTCTAAATACATTGGGGTAGATTCAGGTAGGGCTTCGCACTCTTACGGAGGCGCAGCGTTCCGTTTTTACGCTACGCCTCCGTAAATTACTTGCGCTACGCTTCATTCACGAAGCAGTAGCTCCGTAATTTGCGGGGGCGTTCCGTAAAAGTGGCCGGCGTAAGCGCGCGTAATTTAAATGATCCCGTAGGGGGCGTGGATCATTTAAATTAGGCGCGTTCCCGCGCCGAACGTAGTGCGCCTGCTCCGTCGGGAAACTTTCCCGACATGCATTGCGGTAAATGACGTCGCAAGGACGGCATTTGCATCAACGTGAACGTAAATGGCGTCCAGCGCCATTCACGAGTCACTTACGCAAACAACGTAATTTTTAAAAATCGCGACGCGGGAACGACTGGTATACTTAGCATTGGCTGCTCCTGCTAATAGCATGGGCAGCCTTACGCAGAAACCGACGAACGCAAACGACGTAAAATGCGAACGCCGGGCGCGCGTACGGTTGTGAATCGGCGTGAGTATGCAATTTGCATACTCTACGCTGACCACTACGGGAACGGCACCTAGCGGCCAGCGTAAGAATGCAGCCTGCGATACGACGGCATAAGAGCCTTATGCCAGTCATATCTTAGGCTGCAGTCGGCGTATCAAGCTTTCTGAATCAGGAGAAGTCGATACGCCGGCGCAACTAAGCAATTACGCTGCGTATCTATGGATACGCAGACGCAATTGCTTTCTGAATCTACCCCACTATCTGTTAATGGCTTCCCGCCAACTAAATAAACACAAATCCGCATATCACTTCTTCATACATCCCATTTAAAGGCTTAGTCCATCTTTTTCCTAAAAGAGAAAATAAATTCTATAACAATCATCTTATTATCAACGTGGCTTTACTACTTTTTTTGCATTGAAGGCTGCAGAGCATGGCTCTTGCGATTATTGCGTCTCGGGTGCAGTCGTTCTTCTCAGTGCTGTCCCCCAGTTTCAGGTCTGTACAAGGGGTTTTAACCACCAGGCTTTTTCTGCCACTTTTTTTTTAACCAGACCAATATGCAGGTTAAGGACCTTGCCCCTTTTTGCGATTCGGCACTGCGTCGCTTTAACTGACAATTGCGCGGTCGTGCGACTGGGCTCCCAAACAAAATTGGCGTCCTTTTTTTCCCACAAATAGAGCTTTCTTTTGGTGGTATTTGATCACCTCTGCGGTTTTTATTTTTTACGCTATAAACAAAAATAGAACGACAATTTTGAATAAAATGCAATATTTTTTACTTTTTGCTATAATAAATATCCCCCAAAATTATATAAAAAATGTGTTTTCCCTCAGTTTAGGCCGATACGTATTCTTCTACATATTTTTGGTAAATAAATCGCAATAAGCGTTTATTGATTGGTTTGCGCAAAAGTTATAGCGTCTACAAAATAGGGGATAGTTTTATGGCATTTTTATTAATATTTTTTATTTTACTAGTAATGGCGGCGATCAGCGATTTTTTTCGCAACTTGCGACATTATGGCGGACACATTGGACACTTTTGACACATTTTTGGGACCATTGTAATTTTCACAGCGAAAAGTGCTATAAAAATGCACTGATTTCTGTGAAAATTACAGTGGCAGTGAAGGGGTTAACCACTAGGGGGCGCTAAGGGGTTACGTGGGCCCTAAGGGAGCGATTCTTACTGTAGGGGGGCGTGGCTGTAGGCGTGACGTCACTGATCGTCGTTCCCTATATCAGGGAACAGACGATCAGTGGGCCAGATTCAAGAAGCAATTGCGCCCGTGTAACCATAGGTTACACGGCACAATTGCTTACTTGCTCCGGTGTAACGAGTGCTCCTGATTCAGGAACCTCGTTACACCGACTGCAGCCTAAAATCTGCGCGGCATAAGGCTCTTATGCCTCGCAGATTTTAGGCTGCATTATTGCGTGGGCCGCTAGGGGGCGCTCCCATTGTGATCAGCGTGTAGTATGCAAATTGCATACTACCACTGATTCACAAGCTTGCGCGGGCCCCGCGCAAGCCAGGTACGGAGTTTCCGTACGGCAACTTTAGCGCAAGGCTGCCCCTTCTAATAGTAGGGGCAGCCAATGCTAAAGTATAGCCGGCCTTCCCGCGCCGTGAAATTTGAATTTCACGGCGTTTGCGTAAGTGATTCTTGAATGGCGCTGGACACCATTCACGTTCACTTTGAAGCAAATGACGTCCTTGCGACGTCATTTGCCGCAATGCACGTCAGGAAAGTATCCCGACGGAGCATGCGCTGTACGCTCGGCGCGGGAGCGCGCCTAATTTAAATGATTCCCGCCCCCGGCTTACGCCGGGCAAATTTGCCGGCGCGCCCTCGCAATTCACGGAGCTACTGCTCCGTGAAAAAAGGGTAGCGCAAATTATTTGCGGGGGCGCAGGGCAAAATCGTTGCCCTGCTCCCCCGCAAATAAAGCGCAAATCTACTTGAATCTGGGCCAGTGTCACTGCCACACAGAAGAACAGGGAAGGTTTGTTTACACTCACCTCTCCCCGTTCTTCAGCTCCTGGGACCGATCGCAGGACACCGGCGGCGATCGGTTCCGCGGGCGCGGTCACGGAGCTTCGGACCGGGTCGGCGTGCTCGCGACCCAGCAGCTGGGCTCTTAAAGGCAAAGTACAGCTTGCCCTTCTGCCGACATATATCGGTGTGAAGGGGTCTTTGAGGCCTTGTACTCACGGCAGGACATGTCCGATGAAAACGGTCTGCAGACCGTTTCCATCGGACATGTCTGGCCGGGGACTGCCCGGGGACTTCTGTTCGATGGCTATACACACCATCGAACAGAAGCCCGCGCGTAAACATTACGCGGGGCGTGTCCGCGGTGTCGCCGCGTCGATGACGCGGTGTCGCCGCGACAATGACGCGGCGACGTGGGCGGGCCGCCTTAAATATGCTTCCACGCATGCGTCGAAGTCATTCGACGCATGCGAGGGATGCGGGCGGCAGGACATGTACGGTAGGTCTGTACAGACGACCGTACATGTCCGGGCGGACAGGTTTCCAGCGGACTGTTTTAAAACAAGTCCGGGAAACAGTTGTCCGCTGGAAACCTGTCCGATCCGTCCCAAAATGGTCCGCTCGGGCCAACACACGGCCAAACATGTCTGCTGAAACTGGTCTGCGGACCAGTTTCAGCAGACATGTTTGGTCGTGAGTACGGGGCCTAAGTGGTTAAGCTTATGGAAGAATTTAGGGTACCAAAGTTTGTCACAATTTCAAGGTTGTGGTCAATTATAAATCTTGACATGCTGGGGGACTATTGAATTGGTGAAGCCTCAAATTTTATTTATTAATTATAAAATTGGGTAATATATTGTGTCTGTGTGCCCCAAAATGAACTTTAGTGTATTTTTACTGAAATGTTGTGCTTGGTGAGCCATTTAAAAAAATTGTCACTTCCACTATTTTTCTCTCCAAGGCCTCTGTTTTCAGAAATGATAAAGGGCCGGATTCACGTACGACTTACGCCGACATATCTATTGATACGCCGCGTAAGTCCATGGATGCTCCGTCGTATCTATGCGCCGTATTCTTGAAACCAGATACGCCTGAATTCTGGCTCCATCCGACCGACGTAAGTCTCCTACGCCGTCGTACCTTGGGCGCATATTTACGCTGGCCGCAAGGGGCGCTTTCATTGATTTACGCGTTGAATATGTAAATGAGCAAGATACGCCGATTCACAAACGTACTTACGCCCGTCGCAGTAATCTACGCCGTTTACGTAAGGCGTACGTCCGGCGTAAGTTTACCCCTCATAAAGCAGGGGTAAGTCATGTTAAGGTATGGACGTCGGAAACGTTGAAACAGCTGTCGTATTTTATGTCGTTTACCTAAGTCGTACGTGAATGGGGCTGGGAGTAGGTTACGTTCACGTCGTAGGCATTGAGCCGGCGTATCTTAGGGAGTATATGCGATGTGATTCTGAGCATGCGCGCGCATGCGCCGTTCGTCAGGCCCTTCATTTGCATGGGGTCACGGTTAATTTACATGTAGCACGCCCACTACCTTCCTACTTTGAATTAGGCGGGCTTACGCTGGCCAATTTACGTTACGCCGGCGTAAATATGGGAGCGAGTGCTTTGTGAATACTCAGCTTGCCTCTCAATATGAGATGCGCTACGCCGGCACAAAGATGCGCCGATGTACGTGAATCCCGGCCGTAATGTTTTGGGGGTTTTAGCTAATCTTTAAGCCTAAAATGCAAAAATGGCCCTGGCAGCGAAAGGGTTAAATGAATAGCACTTCGCTAGCCCCGCTTCACATATTGGCAAAATAGTCTTTCTGTCTAGCCTCCCTGGCGGTATGATTATTTCAGATTTAAGTGCTGAAAGCGGTACCATTATTTTGCATGAAAATTTGGCGTTTTACATTGTAGGCCTACAATTCTTTTAAATAACTAACTTAAAGGGGTGGTTCACCCTAAAAACTACTTTTTTTTATTACACTGCCCCCCCACATTACAATACGATTAAGGCTATTAGTTTTTTTTTGATGCTGTACATACCTTTGTACAGCATATTCACCCGTGGCTTCCGGGTTGCGAGTCCCGCGGGAGTGGGCGTTCCTAACATGTCTGTGATTGACGTTTTGACCAAAAACGAGCTCCCCCGTCACGTAAGCCGCGTCACGGTTGGCAAAAGGAGCCGAACGGCGAGTTGGCGCTATACTGCGCATGCGCATCGCCGTTCGGCTCCTTTCGCCAATCGTGACGCGGCTTACTGGACGGGGGGGGAGCTCGTTTTTGGTCAAAACTTCAATCACACACATGTGAGGAACGCCCACTCCCGCGGGACTCGCAACCCGGAAGCCACGGGTGAATATGCTGTACAAAGGTATGTACAGCATAAAAAAAAAAAAAAATAGCCTTAATCGTATTGTAATGTGGGGGGCCAGTGTAATAAAAAAAAGTAGTTTTTAGGGTGAACCACCCCTTTAAATCTGTCCAAACAAGAGTCTAGTAGACGTCCCGAGTATGATAAAGTTTGAAACACAAAATCATAAATTATAATATAATAAATAACTATAAATAATTATAACAAATAATAATATAATAATAATAAAAATGATTCAATAATGTAATCAAATCAAATAAAAATTGGTCAGTTGCAGAATTGTCGCCGTCATTACTTTCAGTGTTTGATGACGATGGAGCATAGACACGGCCGGGATTCCCGGCCAAAGCTCCATGGCAGTTTTCCTGACGGGTTCTCGGCTTTTTTCCCTTGGTTTTCTTAGCAGACTTTTTACCGCAGAGAAAACTGAGCGTGTTTACGGGGCTTCAGTCCTCCAAACCTTCCTATTCGCAGATAATGGTAATTGATAATTTATCAGAGCCAACAGGAGAAGATATGAAAGGCCCTGTATATATGGAAGAAACTTGACTTCTTGTAAAGAACACTGGAGATCCATTACATGATATTCCCAAGGCTTATAGAGAGCAGAATCATCAATGGTGGATATTAACCACTTCATCACTCCCATAGTAAAGCTAAGCCATGAGAACCCCCCACCCCCACCCTAATACATTGTTCTTGATGATTTGGGGGAGTTTTATAAAGCCAAGTATACCTTGGAGTTCTCTAGTTATGGGTTCAGGTCCACAGGTATTTCTTTTCATCTGAACTGCTTTTCTTTCTCATACAAGTCAACGTAAAACTCAAATACAACCTGAAGCAACCCAAAAGCAGCTTGCCGAAACGTACACAAAAAAGCTTCTTCAAATGCCAGTTTGCCCCATCAAATGCCACCAGTTTTCCCCATCAAATGCCACCAGTTTTCCCCATCAAATGCCACCAATTTGCCCCAACAAAAATGCCAATTTGCCCCAACAAATGCCACCAATTTGCCCCAATAAATGCTGCCAGTTTGCCCCAACAAATGCTGCCAGTTTGCCCCATCAAATGCTGCCAGTCCCCCCCCCCCCCCCCAGGACTTACATTTCTCGGGTCAGCGCCATCCTCCATTCTCCCTCCGAGTCCTCAATGTCTTCTCCCGTCCTCTTCATGCCATCTCTGCTATGATTTGACGCCTGATAGGCATTCAATCACAGCGCCTGTCGCTTCAGCCAATCAGGTGACCAGTAACCAGACCCGGTGCACCTGATTGGCTGAGAGGCGGGTCAGTGTTCGGGAAGGAATTCCCTAACACAGCACTGTGTAAACAGCGAACGCACAGCAGTGCACCTGCTGTTTAACAATTTGGAAGCCACAGGCTCTAATCAGGAAGCCTATTAAAGCGGGAGTTCACCCATAAAAAATGTTACCGTTAGATGGAT
Source organism: Rana temporaria (assembly GCF_905171775.1). NCBI lineage: Eukaryota > Metazoa > Chordata > Amphibia > Anura > Ranidae > Rana > Rana temporaria. The sequence goes on along the minus strand of NC_053489.1, from coordinate 661,104,013 downwards.
GCTCATTTTGTCTAGGGGAATCGGCTAGTTGTTTTAAAATCTGAGCTGTACTTACCGTTGTAGAGAGCGATCTTCTCCGCCGCTTCCGGGTATGGGTCTTCGGGAGCGGGCGTTCCTATTTGATTGACAGTCTTCCGAGAGGCTTCCGACGGTCGCATACATCGCGTCACGAGTAGCCGAAAGAAGCCGAACGTCGGTGCGGCTCTATATGGCGCCTGCGCAACGACGTTCGGCTACTTTCGGAAAATCGTGACGCGATGGATGTGACCGTCGGAAGACTGTCAATCAAAATAGGAACGCCCAGTCCCGCAGCCCATACCCGGAAGCGGTGGAGAAGATCGCTCTCTAAAACGGTAAGTACAGCTTCGATTTTAAAACAACTAGCCGAATCCCCTAGACAAAATGAGCATCAATCTAAGGGTAAAAAATGTTATTTCTGGGTGAACCTCCACTTTAATCAGGCACTTCCAAAACACCCCCACCGCTGTAATTCAGATGGTCGGTGCCCGACAAGGGGCCGGACATCTGAATAGTGGGCGGCAGCGGCGACCATAGATAGATTCATGCAATGCATGAATCTATCTATTGTTGATTGATGGGTGCAGGAGAGAGGGGGCGGCTCTCCTGCGCCCTCTATGGATGCACCGCCACTGTCTGGAGGTGCTATTCTGCCTTTTGGGGGTCAATGGGGTGCTACAATCTAATAGCCTGAGTTACAGTTATGTCTCACCAGCCAACCACTAGGAGGTTTACTGCCAGTGATGCATGCTGGGGAGGGTATAAATATTTGGGGGAACCCAAATAAATATTCTATAATGAAAATATTTACAAAGGCATTACATATTGCCTATAACGTTACATAAGATGAGCCTTTCCCAATCCAATAATTGTCTGACTGGACCAGGTGATCACCTGATTTCTCTGGTGCCTGTAGACAGCTCTGGGAAATTTGATTGGACAGTCTACAAAACCTTCTTTCTTTTAACAATTTCCCAATTTTCCTTTGGGATTAAGAAAGTATTCTGTAATGGTTTCCCTACCGATGGATGGACGAGAAGGCTGTGCCTCCTACCTATCTGCAGTCCAATGTACAAGTCTATGGGACACCCTGCAGACATTTTACCCTCCTTTCCCTTTGGGCCCCTTCGGTAGCAGTACTTTGGAGCAAGTGAGTGCCCCCTTTGCGTGACCACTGCAAGCATGAAACAGCCTCATTCAATTCCGAATCTAAATCTTAACTGGTTGCTGACCGGCGGCAGGTCGGCTCCCCTGCGTGAGAACCTGTAGCTATACGTCGGCTCTCGCACAGGCCACTAGGGGCGCGCGCGCGCCCCCCGCTCGCCCCCGACTCCCGTGCGCGTGCCCGGCCGGGCGTGATCGCCGCCGGGCACACGCGATCGCTCGTTACAGAGCGGGGAGCTGTGTGTGTAAACACACAGCTCCCGGTCCTGTCAGGAAGAGAAATGCTGATCTTCTGTTCATACAATGTATGAACAGCGATCAGTCATTTCTCCTAGTGAGTCCACCTCCCCTACAGTTAGAACACACCCAGGGACATACTTAACCCCTTCCCCGCCCCCTAGTGTTAACCCCTTCACTGCCAGTGGCATTTTTATAGTAATCCAATGCATTTTTATAGCACTGATCGCTATAAAAATGACAATGGTCCCAAAAATGTGTCATAAGTGTCCGAAGTGTCTGCCATAATGTCGCAGTACCGAAAAAAAAATCGCTGATAGCCACCATTACTAGTAAAAAAAATATATGAATAAAAATGCCATAAAAATACCCCCTATTTTGTAAACGCTATAACTTTTGCGCAAACCAATCAATAAACGCTTATTGCGATTTTTTTTACGAAAAATATGTAGAAGAATACGTATCGGCCTAAACTGAGGAAAAAAAAAGTTATTTTATATATTTTTGGGGGATATTTATTATAACAAAAAGTAAAAAATATAAAAAAAATTCAAAATTGTCGCTCTATTTTTGTTTATAGCGCAAAAATTAAAAACCGCAGAGGTGATCAATTACCACCAAAAGAAAGCTCTATTTGTGGGGAAAAAAGGACGCCAATTTTGTTTGGGAGCCACGTTGCACGACCGCGCAATTGTCAGTTAAAGCGACACAGTGGCGAATCGCAAAAAGTGCTCTGGTCTCTGACCAGCAATATGGTCCGGGGGTTAAGTAGTTAAAGTATAATTGTAGTCAGAGTCTTCAAGTATGAAATGCGATAACCCTAATCAACCAAGGCCTGAGGTGTGCCTTGGCCTAGCTGGTCGGTATGCCTGAAAAGAGGGCAAAAGACACAAATGTAGGTGAAGAAGGGAAGGTAACAATCTGACAAGTGGGGTAGCACGCGCCCAGATGGCAACAGTATACCCTGTTTCCCCGAAAATAAGACCTAGCGTTATTTTCCAGGAGGGTTGCAATATAAGCCCTACCCCGAAAATAAGACCTAGTTTAAAATGCTTTTAAAATCCTATAATCCACTCTATTACAGTATTATATAATGTACAATGTGTGTGTTTCTGTAATATAAATGCGGGGACAGGAGCTCCGGCGGGTCACAGAAGTGTAGAGCGGCGCTATAAAGAAGGTATTTGGCACAATTATATTACAGAAACACACACATTGTACATTATATAATACTGTAATAGAGTGGATTATAAGATTTTTCAAGCATTTTAATTCAGTTCACACTGGGGATTCCTGACAGGCAGGGAGGGAGAGGGGGAGAGAAGACAGCACATTACATGGTAAGACCTACCCCGAAAATAAGCCCTACTATGTCTTTTGTTGCCAAAATTAATATAAGACCCGGGCTTATTTTCGGGGAAACACGGTATGTATCCGGTAAGTATCCGCTATGACAGGAGCAATCCACTGTCTCACGAGTTAGTGATGAGAAGGAACTCCCCATGGAACCTGCCACGTAACCCAGGGCCGTCTTAATAGCATCATGGGCCCCTGGGCAAAGTAATGCTCTGGGGCCCCTACAATGATGACAGTGCAGGTAAACAGACATCAAGTAGGTAGGAGGCAGACTGCCATCCCTGTGTATCTATCACTCTCAGTGCCATCAATGGGCCCCCAATTTTGGGGAAGAGTGGGCTCAAGGACCAGATGCTTTGGGGATAGTGCAGGGGCCCCCCATGCTTCTGGGGCCCCTTCTGGTGTGCCCTCTCATTAAGACAGCCCTGACGTAACCCAGAACCCAACAAACGTCCTGTGACGCATCGTCAAGCATGCCTGACACAGCACACTGATCCCACCTGACTCGATCGTGTGGTGCTTCCGCCTATGACCTGACAACCGAGTCTGACTTCTGAACCGAGGAAGGGGGGTCAGACTCTATCCCGGGGAAATAAGACTCATGGCATGATAGAGACATACCCAAAGTAACTGTAGCATTTAGAGCAAGTGAGTGCCCCCTTTGTTTATCAGCGCAGCCCCCCCTCGGATGCCAACACTGGACCACCAAGGAGTGCCTCCCGGTGCTCAATAGAGGAAAAAATATGCAAAAAATCAATAAATCAAACACAATCGATGCCAATCAGTGCCCACGAATAGGCACTGACTGAAATGATGCCCAGCAATGCCCTCAGTGTCCATCAGTGCCACCCCTCAGTGTCCATCAGTGCCACCTCTCAGTGTCCATCTATGCCCAGTGCCCACCTATCAGTGCCCATCTGTGCCACCCATAATTACCCATCAGTGCTGCCTATGAGTTCCCATCAGTGCCGCCTATGAGTGCCCATCAGTGCCGCCTATGAGTGCCTATCAGTACCCATCAGTGCCACCTCTCAGTGTCCATCTATGCCCAGTGCCCACTTATCAGTACCCATCTGTGCCACCCATAAGTACCCATCAGTGCCGCCTATGAGTTCCCATCAGTGCCGCCTATGAGTGCCTATCAGTGCCCACCTCATCGGTGCCCATCAGTGCCGCCATATCAGTGCCCGTAATTGAAGAAGAAAACGTACTTATTTACCAAAAAAATTAACAGAAAAAATAAAAACATTGGGCCAGATTCACGTAAGATCGCGTATCTTTGTGCGGGCGTAACGTATCTGATTTACGTTACGCCTCCGCAACTTAGACGGGCAAGTGCTGTATTCTCAAAGCACTTGCTCCGTAAGTTGCGGCGGCGTAGCGTAAATCGCCCAGCGTAAGCCCGCCTAATTCAAATGTTGAACAGGGGGGCGTGTTTTATGTTAATGTGCTGTGACCCGACGTGATTGACGTTTTGCACTTACGGCGCATGCGCCGTCCGTGGAATATCCCAGTGTGCTTTGCGTCAAAGTACGCCGCAAGGATGTATTGGTTTCGACGTGTACGTAAATGATGTCCAGCCTCATTTAAGGACGACTTACGCAAACGACTTAACATTTTTAAATTTCGACGTGGGAACGACGGCCATACTTAACATTGGTACGCCGCACTTACGCCACCATATAGCAGAGGTAACTATACGCCAGGAAAAGCCTAACGTAAACGGCGTAACTTTACTGCGTCGGCCGGGCGTACGTTCGGGAATTCGCGCATCTAGCTGATTTACATATTTCGACGCGTAGATCAGCTTACGCGCCCCTAGCGGCCAGCGTAAAAATGCACTTAAGCTCCGACGGCGTAAGACACTTACGCCGGTCGGATAGAATAGAGATCTATGCGTAACTGATTCTAAGAATCAGGCGCATAGATACGATGGCTCGGATTAGGACTTACGACGGCGTACATGGCGCTACGCCGTCGTATGTCCTCTGAGAATCTGGGCCTTAATTTTTTTCGAAAATGTCGTATTTTTTTGGGTTGTTGCACAAAAAATAAAAATCGCAGAGATGATCAAATACCACCAAAAGAAAGCTCTATGTGTGGGAACAAAATGATAAAAATTTGGGTACAGTGTACCATGACCGCGCAATTGTCATTCAAATTGCGACAGTGCTGAAAGCTGAAAATTGGCTTGGGCAGGAAGGTGCGTAAGTTTCTGGTATGGAAGTGGAATGGAAGTTAACCACTTCCGGACCGCCGCATGTACATATACGTCGGCAGAATGGCACGGACAGGCACATTGGCGTACCTGTACGTCCCTGCCTAGACGTGGGTCGGGGGTCCGATCGGGACCCCCCCCCCTTCCGTACATGCAGCGGTTCCCGTGGCTTCAGGAGCGATCCGGGACGAGGGCGCGGCTATTCGTTTCTAGCCGCCTCCTCGCGATCGCTCCCCGGAGCTGAAGAAGTGTCCGCCATAATGTCGCAGTCACGAAAAAAATCGATGATCGCCGCCATTAGTAGTAAAAAAATTAAAATAATAAAAACTATCCCCTATTTTGTAAACGCTATAAATTTTGCGCAAACCAATCGATAAACGCTTTTTGCGATTTTTATTACCAAAAATAGGTAGAAGAATACGTATCGGCCTAAACTGAGGAAAAAAACTATTTTATATATTTTTGGGGGATATTTATTATAGCAAAAAGTAAAAAATATTGCATTTTTTTCAAAATTGTCGCTCTAGTTTTGTTTATAGCGCAAAAAATAAAAACGGCAGAGGTGATCAAATACCACCAAAAGAAAGCTCTATTTGTGGGGAAAAAAGGACGCCAATTTTGTTTGGGAGCCACGTCGCACGACCGCGCAATTGTCTGTTAAAGCGACGCAGTGCCGAATTGTAAAAACCCCTTGGGTCATTTCGCAGCATATTGGTTAAGGTCAGTGAACCCACAGCAACCAATTGCAATTTACCTTGTACTGGTCTGATCCCATACATTCTTATTGGTTACTTGAGGTTACTGCACCTTATAACTGACACTCAAGAATAAAACTTTTTTTTGAATAAGACCAATAGATAAAGTCAATACAAATAGGTACATCAGACCTAAAAGTGGGACTGTTGCAGAAGTTATGTTTGGACGCTATGATCACATTTCTATCATCTCTGGTTTTCTGCAGGGCTTCGAGTGGGACTTGAAAGGCGTTCCTTTGGATCCAAATGCTGATCTCCATGCTGTCGTCAAAGACCATGAGACGATGGGAAGAAACCGGTAAAGTGACTATTTATTAGCTTTCGATGTAAATGTTTGGTCTGTGTATACAAAGATATATTTTATACCTGACGTTTAGGTATGACAATTTTTACATACACTATATTACCAAAAGTATTGGGACGCCTGCCTTTACACGCACATGAACTTAAATGGCATCCCAGTCTTAGGGCCAGATTCTCGTAGATCGCCGCATCTCTGCGGCGGCGTAACGTATGTCATTTACGTTACGCCGCCGCAAGTTTTACAGGCAAGTGCTTGATTCACAAAGCACTCGCCTGTAAAGTTGCGGCGGCGTAGCGTAAATCACCCGGCGCAAGCCCGCCTAATTCAAATTAGGCGGGTAGGGGGCGAATTGCATTTAAATTAAGCGCGTTCCCGCGCCGAACGTAATGCGCATGCACCGTCCCTAAAATTTCCCGACGTGCATTGCGCTAAATGACGTCGCAAGGACGTCATTGGTTTCGACGTGAACGTAAATGGCGTCCAGGCCCATTCACGGACGACTTACGCAAACAACGTAAATTTTTAAATTTTGACGCGGGAATGACGGCCATACTTAACATTGGTTGCCCCTCATATAGCAGGGGCAACTTTACGACGCGCAAACCTAACGTAAACGTCGTAACTTCACTGCGTCGGCCGCGCGTACGTTCGGGAATTCGCGTATCTATCTAATTTGCATACTCGACGGGGAAAAACGACGTTGGCGACACCTAGCGGCCAGAAAAAAAAAATGCATTTAAGATCCGATCTAATGCTTATCTATGCGTAACTGATTCTAAGAATCGCATTGATACGACGGCCCAGATTAGGACTTACGACGGAGTACATGGCGTTGCGCCATCGTAAGCCCTATGAGAATCTGGGCCATAGTCCGTAGGGTTCAATATTGGGTTGGCTCACCCTCTGCAGCTATAACAGCTTCAACTTTTCTGGGAAGGCCGTCCACAAGGTTTAGGAGTGTGTCTATGGGAATGTTTTACCATTCTTCTAGAAGTGCATTTGTAAGGTCAGGCACTGATGTGGACAAGAAGGCCTGGCTCGCAGTCTCTGCTCTAATTCATTCCAAAGGTGTTCTGTTGGGTTGAGGTCAGGACTCTGTTCAGGCCAGTCATGTTCCTCCACCCCAAACTCGGTCATCCATGTCTTTATGGACCTTACTTTGTGCACTGGTGCGCAGTCATGTTGGAACAGGAAAGGGCCGTCCCCAAACTGTTCCCACAAAGTTGGGAGCATAATATTGTCCAAAATGTCTTGGTATGCTGACACCTTCACTGGTTGGTAAGTTGAGCTTGTAAATTCTTTGGTTTTATTTGACATACATTTGCCCTTCCAGTGCTCCTTGCTGTGAAGACCAGTTATAAATGGGGGCAGGGACCTTTTTTTGTATTGTTGACATATTGGTCAGGCAATGCACTGACACCTTTGCTGCCATTGTGCTGGGTGTCTATTGTGTTCCTGCGCCTTTAACCACTTCCTGCAGGATAACATGCCGGCACACGCGGCAATCAGTGATGCGGGGTGTCAGTCTGACACCCTGCATTTCTGATCTTGGTAAAGAGCCTCCGGCGGAGACTCTTTACCACATGATCAGCCGTGTCCAATCACGGCTGATCACAATGTAAATAGGAAGAGCCGTTGATCGGCTCTTCCTCACTCGCATCTGAGAGACGCGAGTAGAGGAGAGCCGATCGGTGGCTCTCCTGACAGGGGGCTTTGCGCTGATTGTTTATCAGCGCAGCCCCCCCACAGATGCCCAAACTGGACCAACAGTTAACCTGCCATGACAACCAGGGAAGTCCCAAGCATGTGGATGGCCAGGTACATCCCACATGGCCATCCACATATGCAAATTGATGCCAAATATGTGCCAAGCAGTGCCCACAAATGGGCACTGATTGGCACCATTGTGAAGGACCGCAAATCAATGATGCCCAGCAATGCAACCCATCAGTGCCATACAGTGTCCATCAGTGCCACCTATCAGTGCCCATCCATGCCCATCTGTGCCCACCTATCAGTGACCATCAGTGCCCATCCATGCCACCTATCAGTGCCACCATATGTACCAATCAGTGCCACCATAAGTACCCATCAGTGCCGCCTATTGGTGCCCATCAGTGCCACCTATTGGTGCCCATCAGTGCCGCCTATGAGTACCCATCAGTGCCACATACCAGTGCCACCTATCAGTGCCCCATCAGTGCCCATTAGTGCCACCTATCAGTGTCCGTCATCAGTGCCACCTCATCGGTGCCCATCGGTGTCGCCTAATCAGTGCCCGTCAGTGCAGCCGCCATATCAGTGCCCATCATTGAAGTAGAAAATTAACTAATTTACAAAAAAAATAACAGAACCAAAGAAGACCTTTTTTTTCCGAAATTTTCTGTCTTTTTTTATTTTTTCGCGCAAAAAAAACCCCGCAGAGGTGATCAAATACCACCAAAAGAAAGCTCTATTTGTGGGAACAAAATGATAAAAAAATTTGTTTGGGTACAGTGTAGCATGATCGCGCAATTGTTATTCAAATTACGACAGCGCTGAACGCTGAAAATTGGCATGGGCAGGAAGGTGCGTAAGTGCCCGGTAGGGAAGTGGTTAAGGAAGGCTGGGCTCCCTCCAGTCATCTGCCCTTCATCTATCCATCAGAGTACATTGTGCTCCCACTGTGGAGACTCTCCAAATTTAGAGTCTGCAGTACACAGGGAGCCTTGGCGGAGTCCACAGATTACGCATGTATTCGAAAATGTGTGCAACTAAACCCCTGTTTTTAATGCATACTTTTAGACAGGTTAATTCCTTTGGTTGCAGGCTAGTTGTTAAGTTTGGAAATTATTTGGTTTTATATGACACTGGAATTAAGAGGCCAAGGCCAACCTAAAAAAAAACAACCCACACCATAATCACCCCCCCCCCCCACTAAATGATTTGGACCAGTGCACAAAGCAAGGTCCTTAAAGACATGGATGATTGAGTTTGGGGTTGAGGAACTTGACTGACCTGTACAGAGTCCTGACCTCAACCCGATAGAACACCTTTGGGATGAATTAGAGTGGAGACTGCGAGCCAGGCCTTCTCGTCCAACATCAGTACCTGACCTCACAAATACGCTTCTGGAAGAATGGTCAAACATTCCCATAGATACACTCCTAAACCTTGCGGACAGCCTTCCTAGAAGAGTTATACCTGCAAAGGGTGGGCCAGCTTAATATTGAACCCTACAGACTAAGACTGGGATGCCATTAAAGTTCATGTGCGTGTAAAAGCAGGCGTCCCAATACTTTTGGTAACCTAGTGTATTTATTTGAAAACTGGGCTAATGAGAAGTCTTTTGAGGGTACCACATCCCTATATAAAGTGAGATATTTTTTGGGGAGAGAAATGGGACTTTAAGGGTACCGAAAAAGTATTTGAACAAAGTATATACAAAATATCAAATTTCTCTTATCGTCCATGGACAGACACAGCTCCTAAGGCCTCGTACACACGAGGGGATCTCCGCTGGAAACGGTCCGCCGCCGTCCGCCGAGATTCCTCCTCCGGATTTTGATCCGATGGCTTGTACACACCATCGGATCAAAATCCGCGCGGAATACATCCGCGGTGACGTGTCGCCGCGACGATGACGCGGCGACGTGCGCAACGCTGGAAGGTAAGTACTTCCACGCATGCGTCGAATCATTACGACGCATGCGAGGGAGGGGAGCGGACGGATTGATCCGGTGAGTCTGTACAGACGACCGGATCAATCCGCTGGACAGGATTCCAGCGGATAGATTTCTTAGCATGCTAAGAAATTTCTATCCTCTTGAAATCGATCCGGCCGGACGAATCTCCGTGGATAAATATCCGCTGGGCCGTACAGACGACCGGATTTGTCCGCTGGAACTGATCCGCGGATCAATCCCAGCGGATAGATCCGGTCGTCTGTACGAGGCCTTAAAGCGAAGGTTCAACCTAAAACTTTTTTTTTTTTTATGTACCATCCAGCATACTTGCGTCAGCTATAGTATGTTTTTTTTTTTTTCGCCGCTGTATTTACCGTTTAATCGCTCAGTTTTGTTTCACACTCCGGCGGGGAAATAGGCGTTCCTATGAAGAGGGGAACATAATTGACGTCCGGCTATGGCGCGTCACATGTTCCGAAAATAGCCGAAATAGGACTCGCATATATACGGCACCTGCACAGTCAGCTCCTAGTCTGTGCGCAGGCGCCGTATAGCGCCGTGAAGAGCCGACTCCTACTCCGGCTATTTTCGGAACGCGTGACGCGCCATAGCCGGACGTCAATCATGTTCCCCTCTTCATAGGAACGCCTACTCCCTGCAGGAGTCTGAAACGAAACTAAAGGATTAAACGGTAAATACAGCGCAAAAAACAAAACAAAAAAAACATACTATGGTTGACGCAAGTATGCTGGATGGGATGGTACATAGATGTTTTTTAGGGTGAACCTCCGCTTTAAGGACTAGGCAGAAACATGTTAGATAATTAAATACATGTTACATTAACAGAGTTGAACAGCCCCGCCCAGGGGGCGGTGCCTCCAGACATAACCCTCCTCCCTGCAGTATGCAGCCTCAGTTTCGTTCTGCCTAGCAAAGGAGAAGGATGTATGAGAGCCCTCAGGAGAAATTTTATTTTATTTGACTTTTTCTTGAAGAATCTTCTTTCAACTGTCGGCTGAGAGACAGGCTGGATAATATAGATCCTTGTAGTCTACTCAGTCCGACCAGCAAGCGTGGGCACACCTTTGCAAAGAGGCTTGGTCTGCCACGCCATACCCCATGGCTCCTGGGGTGGCCGGTGAGCTTTGCTCCAAGGTCCACATATGACTGGGCTGTGGTGTTGCCTCACTCACAGTGGACCGGGCCGACAGCTACCTCCATTTCGGTTGTAGTTCTGTCAGGAATGCGTCAGCGAGTCCTCGCTTGGACGGGTAAGTACAGTCCCTCCTGCTTCGGTGGGTTGGTACGGCTGGGCATTCCTGGGGTTCGGGGGTCCCTTCCCCTTACTTCCCTGCTCCTTTCCCTTGCTGCATTGCTAACATTGCCGCTGTCAGGGGGGAGGGGGCCTTCCTGAGGGGACTGTTATCTGGCCTGTGTTTTTTCTTTTTTGTATGGGGCTTTCCTGTGAGGGTTTTTTCACTGTTAAAGCTTTTCCTGTTTAAATGCAGCATTTTGCCGCCATTTGGCTGGCGCCATTTTTTGGGAGGTTTTCAATTACATTGAAAACTCCCATTGGCGGCCATTTTGTTGTAGCCGCGCTATGGCGCAGCTTACATTGCGGTCGGCCATTTTCCTGTGGCCGCGTTCTGAACGCTCGGCGGCCATCTTTCAGTAGTCCTGTATCCTACAGGTCCCTGCAGATGCCGCACAGTTACCTCACGGTTCTTTTTCTCTCCACACGCTGTGTGCTGAGAGCGGATGGCAGCGCTGGGCAGTCTCCTCCTGAGGTCAGCGCAGCAAGTGGGTGAGATGCCCTGAATAGGGCACTAGGAGCTTCTGTTTATTTGTAAGGACAAATGTGCATACACCTACATATTATACATACACACTATGTAAATACTATTTATATTTGGAGTCAGTATCTGGGTCCTTCCCCAACATGCTGGTGGTGGCAGCAGGTGTTAGCACCTGGGATTCCTACAGAGGTTTTATTGTTGTGCCAGGGTGGGGGTGGACTGCGGACGGGCGGGGGTTAAAAGAGTGCCCCCTGCCCCCGTTATCCCCTGGGGATTGCTCTGTTATGGAGCCATGGACCAGGTACCTGGGTAGTTCAGGATAAGGCATTTATGGGTGCGCTTCTCACTGCTACAAGGGACTCTCTTAAGCTGGATAGTGCAGCTGGGTTTCCGCCGAGGGCTCGGTCTTTTTTGGATCACACAAATCAGACCGCTCTGTGTAGTTTTTTTCCTTCTGTGCCTTTCTTTGATAATTTCTAAGATGCGGAATGAGAAAAGCCGCTGAGGGCTTTTGTAGTCCCTCACCGCCAGGCGGTTCAGTGCCTCTTTGAGGAGAGCCTTTTCAAGAGGTGGGCTTCTTCTCCGGTGGTGGACCCTCCCGGTGTCATGTATAGGTGACCACTCTCCCTATTGCGGGAACCCCCGCTTGTATGGATCTGACTGATAGAAGATCCGAAGTACTGACCCGTTCCATGTTTACCATGCTGGGGTCTGACTTGCGGCCTATTGTGGCCACTAATCTGGGGTCTCAGTCACTCACGGAGTGAGCATTTTGCACCAGACAGTGGAGGAGCACCGACTCTCTCCTGAAGTTATTAGGCTAGCGGACCAGCTGGTCCAGGGCCTCATATAGGTCTGTGATGCTTCATTGAATGCTGTGCCTTCTTGTTATTCAGGGCTTCTGTTTCAGAGATGGTTTTATGCACACGGTGGTGTAGTGGTAACTCCATTACTTGGCAGCAAGAGAGTCATTGGTTCGAATCTGGACACTGACACCAATCTGCCTGGAGCTTGCATTGTCGCTCCCTGTGTCTGCGTGGGTTTCCTCCGGGTATTCCGGTTTCCTCCCATCCTCCAAGAACATGTGGCATACACCTACATATAATACATACACACTATGTGTATGTATTATTAAAGGGCAACCCTCCCAGGCTGACAAAGGCTTAGCCGTCCCTGGGTGCGTAAGCCGATCACGCCGGCATCCAAATCCCGCCATTGTATGTAGCTTTCCCTCCCTGTCTCTAGGTAGGGGGGCGGCTTGTAGGTTCACAATTCGGTGAACCTCCCTGCTCTCTGACCAGTGGGTCTGCGAGGTGGACTCTTCGGAGTACAAGATAGGGTTTCCTCCTATCCACAGAACAAAGTTCTTTCCTCGTGTCTTCCTCTCCCGGCTCGTCGGTCTGCCTTGGGCAGTGTGGGACTCGCTGAGCTGCGGGGTAATTTTACCTTTCCTGCAGGACGAGAGGTTTGGAGTTTTCTATGGGCCTCAGGCCCTGAATACCTTTGTGAACATTGGGTAGTTCCGCATGGAATCCATTCGTTCGGTGGTAGCTGCGCTCCATCCGGCGGACATTCTGGCATCCTCAGACATCATGCTACATGCATGTCCCGTTTTGCACATGTCACAGAGGATTCTGTGCTTCGTGATGGGGGAGAGCCTCTGTCAGTCTGTGACCCTCTCTTTTGATCTGGCGTCAGCACCAAGGGTTTTCACCTAGGAGCTCGCACTTATCCTAACTTTGTGGGACAGCGAGGCTTTGCCTCGTGGGCTACTTAGACGACTTTCTTCTGAGAGCAGCTTCTGTCTCAGACCTAGTGGATGTGTTTATAGCCATTCAGACCCTCCGAAGATTCGGGTGGGTGTTAAACATTTGGAGTCGGTCCTGGTTCTGACTCAGCGTTGGAGTATCTAGGGTTGATCCGGACTCCTCGTGGCGAAGGTCCTTCTTCCCCTGGAGAAATTGCAGACTCTTCAGTCTGCGGTGAAGGTATTGGCATCACACAATCGGTTTTCTCTCTGGGTGCATGCAGGTCCGGGGGCCTGTGGGTAGCCTCCTTCGAGGCGGTACTGTATGCCCAGTTTCACACTCGGGTTTTCCAGGGGAAATACTGTCCAGGTGGTAAAGATCTCTTGTCTCTGAAATCATCAGATTCTGGTGCGCCACCTAGTCAGAGTCTCTCTGAGTTGGTGACGGCGGTCCCCGACTCTTCGGTCCGGAAAGTTTCTTCGTTCCAGTGGTCGGTGTTTACGACGGACGCCAACCTCGCGGGTTTTAGGGGCACCTTGGGGGTCCAGTCGGCCCTGATTTGCTGGACTTGCGTGGGCCTACGGCCACACCTCCCTGATTGCGCCCACTCTCGTCTGATCTCGGTAGCTACCCATGGTCGGGCCTGGTTGGTTCCTGGGTGGGAGACCCTGTCTACCGTTCATTGTCCTACTATTTTGGGCGATCAGGCTATGCTTCCCCTCGTGGTCGAGGAGGTTGCAAGGTCGTCCGATCTGGGTTCAGCCGGACAACGCCACGGCCATCAGGTATACCGGCAGGCGGACTACTGGAGTCGCCGGAAGCTGGACCAGGGCGACTGGTCTTTGTGCTTGGGGGTGTTTCGGCTCCCTTGCTGGAGGTGAGTCTCACAGGGCATGGATCTCCTGGCCGCTCGTCTCCACTGCAAGGGTGTCAAAGTTAGTGGCCAGGTCTAGTGATCTTGTACAGACGCGTCAGTTGCGCTGGTGGCCCTGTGGGGTCTGTATCGGCGGCTTTATGCCATTCCTCCATCATAGTTGCTTCCTTGGCTGGAGGCTGAGGGGATCCCGATGATTCTAATCACTCCAGATTGGCCTCGGCGTCCTTGGAACGCTGGTTTTGGGCGCCTGGTAGCGGAGGTACCCTGGCGGTTGCCAGGGCGGGAGGTCCTTCTGTCCCGAGGTCCCATACTTCCTCCTGTTGTACAGTCACTAACTTGCTCAACATGGCTATTGGAAGCCAGACTTTAAGAGACCGGGGTCTGTCCGACTCGGTCATCTTAACCATGCTGAGGGCACGGTAGCCTTCTTCCGGATGATCTACCGTCGCACCTGGAAGGCCTACATCTCTTGGTGCGAAGAGATGGAGTGACGTCCACGGACGTACTCGGTGTCCAGGGTCCTGCTGTTTTTTTACATTGCTTAAAGCACCGTTTTGGGGGCAGATTTCAGCCTTGGCTGTGTTCTTTCAGTGGCTTTTTGCGGCCCGTTCCCTGGTGGGTACCTTTTTGTACAGGGGGTTTGTCATATACTTTCCCCTCTTAGCCCACCTCTTCCCCCATGAGTTTTGACTCTGGTGCTCTCGGTTCTTCAGGAACCTTCCTTTTGGAAACATCAGAGAGATTTTTCTCTTGACACTATCTCAGAAGGTGGCCCCTTTAGTGGCCTTTACCCCTGTTAGAAGGGTTTCCGAGTTGACGGTCTTGTCTTGCAAGCCGCCATGCTTGATCCTCCATAAGGATTAGGTGGTGGTGCGCCCGCGATCTTCCCTTCTTCCGTTCAGGTGGTTTTGTTCATTTCACCTTAACGAGGACATTGTACTTCCATCCTTATGTCCTCGGCCGGCGCATCCTAAGGAGGTTGCGCTACATACCTTGGACGTGGTACGCACTTTGCGGGTGTACCTACCTGCTACGGCTCCGTTTCGGAGATCTGACTCTCTTTTGTGTCGGTGTCTGGTCCACAAAAGGGCCTGGCGGTATCGTTGACCACCATTTATCGGTGGATCAGGCAGACCGTCATACCGGCCTATGCTCTTTGGGGGCAATCACGGCACTTTCGACCAGGGCAATTGGTGCTTCCTGGTTTTTTTTCCCGACATCATGCGTCGGTCTCACAGGTGTGCGAGGCGGCGACATGGTTGTCAGTTCACGCTTTTTACAGAATTTACATGGTTGCTGTGAGTGCATCTTCTGACGCTTCTTTCGGCCGCTAGGTTTTAAAGGCGGCTGTTTAAAGTTGCACCTCCTCCGTTGAGGAGCTCTGCTTGTTTTGGGGTGAAGTTACAATTGGTTTTACTGATGCTGTTCCCGCCCCTCGTTTTTTGACACTGCTTGGGGACGTCCCACTTTTCAAGATTTAAGGTGCTGTGTCCGTCCATGGACGGTAAGAGAAAATAGGATTTTTTGTACTCACCGTAAAGTCCTTTTCTCTGAGTCCATGGACGGACACAGCACCCACCCCTCCTTTTAGGTTTGTACTGCTTGTTACGAACTGAGGCTGCATACTGCAGGGAGGAGGGTTATGTCTGGAGGGACCGCCCTCTGTTAATGTAACATGTATTTAATTATCCAACATGTTTCTGCCTAGTCCTCTCCTGTAAACATGGAACATAACCCACTTGTCAAGATTTAAGGAGCTGTGTCCGTCCATGGACTCGGAGAAAAGGATTTTACGGTGAGTACAAAAAATCCTATTTTTTAATGGTAAACAAAGTTTCTTTTAAAAACAACATTACATGTTCATAAAAAGCATACGGTCTGTATAGCACATGCAACCACTTCTTACTCTACATGTTTCGCTCAGAGAGCTTACTTATACTTATACATTGTTGTAACGTGAAATCACATTAATTTACAACTTTGTTTACCAATAAAAATTATATATTTTTATATACTTTGGTAATATAGTGTTGTTACATCGGTCAGCGTGGACCAGGGTATGTACTATACCTGTGGGATACTCGTGGAAGCTGGAAATCACTGTAGTAGGCACCACTGCTCCAGTGATCTCCACTAGCTTCTGGGTCCTGTGCTGAGTGGCTGTCCTGCAGCTTAGCACTGGCACCGTTCAGAGAACACTTTGGCCCGGATTCAGATAGGAGATACGACGGCGTATCTCCTGATACGCCGTCGTATCTCTGAGTTCGGCCGTCGTATCTATGCGACTGATTCAGAGAATCAGTTACGCATAGATATCCCTAAGATCCGACTGGTGTAAGTGTCTTACACCGTCGTATCTTAGGCTGCAATTTCAGGCTGGCCGCTAGGTGGCGCTTCAGTATGTTTACTCAAGGAATATGCTAATTAGGTAGATACGGCGATTCAGAAACGTACGTCCCGCCGGCGCATTTTTTTACGTCGTTTACGTTCGGCTTTTTTCGGCATATAGTTACCCCTGCTATATGAGGTGTAGCTAATGTTAAGTATGGCCGTCGTTCCCGCGCCGAGTTTTGAAATTTTTACGTCGTTTGCGTAAGTCGTTCGCGAATATGGCTTTACGTAATTTACGTTCACGTCGAATCCAATACGTCCTTGCGGCGTAATTTGGAGCAATGCACACTGGGATATTTTACGGACGGTGCATGCGCCGTTCAAAAAATACGTAAAAAACGCGGGGTCAACTGCAATTTAAATAAAACACGCCCCCTACATCCCCATTTGAATTAGGCGGCCTTACGCCGCAACACATACGTTACGCCGCCGTAACTAAGGGCGCAAGTTCTTTCTGAATACAGAACTTGCGTCCAAAGTTAGAGCGGCGTAACGTATCGGAGATACGTTACGCCTGCAGAAAGATGCGCGGATCTTTCTGAATCTGGCCCTTTGAGGTTGATTTACTAAAACTAAAGAGTGCAAAATATGGTGCAGCTGTCTATGGGAGCCAATCAGCTTCCAACTTCAGCTTGTTCAGCTACGCTTTGACAAAAAAAAAAATGGAAGCTGATTGGTTTCATTGCAGAGCTGCACCAGATTTTGCACTCTCCAGTTTTAGTAAATCAACCCCTTTGCGTCTTCTCAGTGAATGCGACACATTCTCTGATTCCATATACAGAAATTGTGCAATATAGATGGTTTCAGTGAAAGAATTGTATGATCTGTCAGAGACATTACTAGAAAGGTTTAGGCTTTTAAATAATTTGTTTTCCATGAAAACTGTTATCAGTCCTGGCAGAAAATTCCTTCAAACTCCGCTAATTTGTTTGTGTTGATCATTTTATTAACTACTTCAGATCTGCGCTATAGCCGAAAGACGGCTACAGCGCGGACCTTATTTGCCGGGAGGGTGTCCCTGGACGTCCTCCCGTTCTCGAACGGCCAGTGCGCCCCCTGCAGGGTGCGCTAGCGCGCTCTGGGATCAGCGAGTCTATGAGACTCGGCTAAATACAGATCGGAGTAAGGGGTTGATGCTGACCCCTTACCACGTGATCAGCTGTCAGCCAATGACAGCTGATCACGTGATGTAAACAGAGCTGATAATCGGCTATTGTTTCTCCTCACGCTGATAGCGTGAGAAGAAAAAAAGAAGCCGATCACCGGCGGCTGTTAGACCCCATTCACATCTAGGCGTTTTTACGCCTGTAGCGCTACGCCGCTGCCGCCAGAGGGCTGAAAACAGATGTCCCTCTATGGAGATGGTTCACATCTCCACGCCGAACGCCGGACGCCTGTCGCCTGCCGCGGGAAAAAAAGGTCCCGGACCTTTTTTTCAGGCGTCTTCGAGCGTTCGGCTAGGAGATGGCAATCATCTCCATAGAGGGGGTCATCTTGGGGCACATCTAGGCGGACAATACCGGCGTTTTGTCGCCGCAAATCGCGGTACAAAACGCCGCTATTTTTACCGCGATTTGCGGCGACAAAACGCCGCGATTTCGTCCGCCTAGATGTGAATGCAGCCTTAGAGGGACATCGGCCCCAATCAAGGAGAGCAGCCGCCTGCTCATCTCTGGCACCTGGCAGTGAACAATAGTGCTGCCTACCAACACCACCTATCAGTGCCCACAGTGCCACCAATCAGTGTCACCTATCAGTGTCACCAATCAGTGTCTCCTACCAGTGCCACTCATCAGTGTCACCTACTAGTGCCCATTAGTGCCACCCATCAGTGCCCCCTTATCTGTGCCCATCAGTGCCCCCTTATCTGTGCCCATCAGTGCCGCCTTATCTGTGCCTATCAGTGTCCACCAGTGCAGCCTATCAGTGCCCACCAGTGCAGCCTCATCAGCACATATCAATGAAGGAGAAAAATTACCTATTTGCAAATAGCATACCGTATTTATCGGGGTATTGCGTGCCCCGGCGTATAGCGCGCACCCCTAATGTGGACCCGCATTCCTGTAAAAAAACATTTTAGTACTGACAGTTTTGGTGTCTTGCGTGGCGTCCATCGGCAGCCTCGTCGGGTCCGGCGTCCGTCTGCGGCTTCGGTGGTGTCCTCCTCGTCGGGTCCGGCGTCTGTCTGCGACTTCGGTGGTGTCCTCCCGCGCTGTTACCCGTCGAATCGCCGCTTCCCGCGCTCAGTTTGAATGCCTGCGCCGACATATACCGTCGTGCAGTACACTCGCGTACATTAGGCCAGGCTCGGCTTCGCTCGTGCTCACGCTCTGTGACGTTTATGCGTGACTACAAGCGAAGCCGAGCCTGGCCGAATGTACGCGAGTGTACTGCGCTCGGTATATATCGGCGCAGGCATTCAAACACGGCGCGGGAAGCGGTTATCGGCGTATATCGCGCACCCACGATTTTGCCCTTATTTTCAGGGCAAAAAAGTGCGCGGTATACGCCGATAAATACGGTAATTAAATCTACGATTAATTGTATGCTTTCTGTTACGTATAGCTATATTACTTCAACACTCCTTTGCTCTACCAAAAGGAACCCCTGGGCCCAAGTGACATCCAACTTCTAGCATGTAAAGTTGCTTTGCACTTTGCGTTGGTCCTTCTGCGTTGAGGTGTTGGCTGATGCCACCTGCACCCGAAAAGGGTCAACTCCTTGCTTTATGTTCTGAGACTCCAGTTTTATATTTTGCTTAGAGACATTGGTTTAGAAACGTCTACCATATTCTGTTGCAAGTCTTACAAACAATGGAAAAAAACAATGGAAAAGTTGATGTACCCCCGACGTTATGTATGGGCAAGTCTAATAGTCTGCTGAGTAATGATCCTTCCATGAAAATGTCTCTTTCTTAGGAACCCGGCCGGCCGCTGTCTACTTCCTCCGTCCTATTTTTATCTCTGACTTGGATTTCCAACAGCATTCTGTGACCCGCCGGTCCCTTGTGTGCTCGCCATCCCCTGTCCAAGCAGCGAGAGCTTATTAACCACTTCAATGACCAGGCCATTTTTTGCAATTCAGCGCTGCGTCGCTGTAACTGACAATTGCGCGGCCATGCGACGCTGTACCCAAATTTTTTGTGTCCTTTTTTTCCGACAAGTAGAGATTTCTTTTGGTCGTATTTGATCACAATAGCGTATAATATAGCTTCTATAAAATAGGGGATAGATTTATGGCATTTTTATTAATCTTTTTTTTTTTACTAGTAATGGCGGCGATCAGTGATTTTTATCAAGACTGCGACATTGTGGCGGACAAATCGGACTCTTTTGACACTATTATGGGACCGTTGACATTTATACAGCGATTAGTGCTTTAAGTAGCCACTGATTACTGTATAAATGTCATTGGTAGGGAAGGGGTAAACACTAGGGGGGGGCGATAAAAGGGTTAACTGTGTTCCCTCACTGTGTGTTCTAACTGTAGGGGGATGGGACTGACTAGGGAAGAAGACTGGTGTTCCATTGGCCCCTCAATGTGGCAAAGTCGGCCTGTACCCTTTCCAGAGAAACAGCCCCAAAACATTGTTTCATTCATTCCTAAAGCTGTGTGGGAGAGGGGGGGTATCCGCCATCTTTGGTCTTCTCCAGTGTTTCTCGATGGGAGGGGTATTATTAGAAGCTGATTTGAGTAAGGAAGGATTATAGCAGTGGTATACATGAAAAAGCAATATAGACTTTATATTATAATAAAGATGCATAGAGGATAGACATTTTCTAATTTATCATTATGCTCATTGCATTCCTTCACAAGATCCTTCACAAGCTCCTCCCATGTAGTTCTGGGCAGATCCTTCACTTTTCTCATGACCATCCTCACCCCATGAGGCAAAATCTTGCATGGAGCTTCAGACCGAGGGCGATTGATGGTTATTTTGTATTTGTTCCATTTGTGAATAATTGTTCCAACAGTTGTCTCCTTCTCACCAAGCTGCTTGCTGATGGTCTTGTAGCCCATTCCAGCCTTGTCTACAATCTTGTCTCTGAAGTCCTTGGACAGCTCTTTGGTCTTGTCCATGATGGTGAGGATTGAATGGAAGAAAACGATTCTGTGATTTGGGTTAGAACCAGTGCTAGAAGTAGAAGGAGGGCGGCAGATTTGAAGTTTGACCCCCCAGCACAATTCCCTTCCCAAAGCACACCCTAGCACATATACTCTAATCCCCCCCTCAAAGATTCCACCCCAGCTTCACCCATTACCCCCAATCATGTCCCAGCTCCATTCACCCCCTTCGAACTCCCATCCTGGCTCCATCCATCCCCCCAATCCCATCCCAGCTCCATCCACCCCCCTGATCCCATCCGGCTCCATCCATCCCCTCTAATCCCATCCCAGCTCTATCCACCCCCTCTAATCCCATCCCAGCTCCATCCACCCCCTCTAGTCCCATCCCTGATCCCATCCCGGCTCCATCCACCCTCTCTAATCCCATCCGGCTCCATCCACCCCCTCTAATCCCATCCCTGCTCCATCCACCCCCTCTAATCCCATCCCAGCTCCATCCACCCCCTCTAGTCCCATCCCTGATCCCATCCCGGCTCCATCCACCCTCTCTAATCCCATCCGGCTCCATCCACCCCCTCTAATCCCATCCCTGCTCCATCCACCCCCTCTAATCCCATCCCAGCTCCATCCACCCCCTCTAGTCCCATCCCTGATCCCATCCCGGCTCCATCCACCCTCTCTAATCCCATCCCTGCTCCATCCACCCCCTCTAATCCCATCCCTGCTCCATCCACCCCCTCTAATCCCATCCCTGCTACATCCACCCCCTCTAATCCCATCCCTGCTCCGTCCACCCCCTCTAATCCCATCCCTGATCCCATCCCGACTCCATCCACCCTCTCTAATCCCATCCGGCTCCATCCATCCCCTCTAATCCCATCCCTGCTTCATCCACCCCCCTGATCCCATCCCAGCTCCATCCACCCCCTCTAATCCCATCCCAGCTCCATCCACCCCGCTAATCCCATCCCTGCTCCATCCACCCCCCAAATTCCAGCCCAGCTCATCCACCCCCTCTAATCCTATCCTGGCTCCATCCACCCCCTCTAATCCTATCCTGGCTCCATCCACCCCCCTGATCCCAGCTCCATCCACCCCCCTGATCCCATCCCAGGTTCATCCACACCCCCCCGATCCCATCCCGGCTCCATCCATCCCCCCAATCCCATCCTGGCTCCATCCATCCCCCCAATCCCATCCTGGCTCCATCCATCCCCTCTAATCCCATCCCAGCTCCATCCACCCCCTCTAATCCCATCCCTGCTCCATCCACCCCCCTGATCCCATCCCAGCTCCATCCACCCTCTCTAATGCCATCCCAGCTCCATCAACCCCCTCTAATCCCATCCCTGCTCCATCCACCCCCCAAATTCCAGCCCAGCTCATCCACCCCCTCTAATCCTATCCTGGCTCCATCCACCCCCTGATCCCAGCTCCATCCACCCCCCTGATTCCATCCCAGGTCCATCCACACCCCCCCCCCCAATCCCATCCTGGCTTCATCCATCCCCAGATCCCTCACATCCCGGCCCCATCCATTGTGGCAGGTTAAGGGGGGAGAGCCACACCAATGCTCTAGCCTGGCTTAATGCCGGAGGGAGGGGGGGGGGGCTGACACCATTTTTTACCACACCAGCCCTGGACGCCACTGTTCTGTCTCTATCATTTAAAATACACCTATGATAACAATTATAGACCCTTCATGTCTTTCTAAGTGGGAAAACGTACAAAATCTGCAGGGGATAAAATCATTATTTCCCCCACTGTCAGGGGAGCTTGCTTGGAGAAGCTGTTAGTAGAAATAGATGTTGCCGGCTCAGTCCCGTCCGGCTCCAGAAACAGTGGGTCGGATCTTAGGCTGCAATTCCAGGCTGGCCGCCAGGTGGCGCTTCCGTATGTTTTACGCGAGGAATATGCAAATGAGGAGTTACGCCGATTCAGAAACGAACGCCCGGGGCTTTTTTTTTTACGTCGTTTGCGTTCGGCTTTTTCCGGCGTATAGTTACCCCTGCTATATGAGGGGTAGGTATTGTTAAGTATGGCCGTCGTTCCCGCGCCGAGTTTTGAATTTTTTACGTCGTTTGCGTAAGTCGTTCGCGAATACGGATGGACGTAATTTACGTTCAAGTCGAAACCAACGATGTCATTTAGAGCAATGCACACTGGGATATTTTACGGACGGCGCATGCGCCGTTCAACTAAAACGTAAAAAACGCGGGGTCAACATAAATTTAAATAAAACACGCCCCCTACATCCCCATTTGAAGTACGCGGCCTTACGCCGCAACACATACGTTACGCCGCCGTAACTAAGGGCGCAAATTCTTTCTGAATAAAGAACTCGCGCCCAAAGTTAGAGCGGCGTAACGTATAGGAGATACGTTACGCCGGCCGGACAGATACGCTGAGGTATCTGAATCCGGACCAGTTTCTCCAGCCGCGCAGCACAGCCAATGCCCCCCCCCCCCCAATGTACGGTGACATATTTTCTCTCCCGGTTTGCTATCAGGGAAGTTTCCTTCATTCTGGGCTGTCAGATCTCACAGCTGATTGGCCTCCTCCATTGTCCCGTGTTTTTTCTAATTGCCTTGTATTCTAAGCAGGAAGAAGATTGATATCATGCCTCCGCAGGGTTTAATATAAACTCTCCGCTTCCTGACTTCCTGGTAGCTGGGAATTCAGGGAATCCTTTCTGAGGAATACAGTAAATGTTTTCCTAATGGAAAGCTCCAGCTTTAACCCCATCCGTTATGTGCCCCATGTTGTGCCGTCCCTCCCCGTGGAAGGGGGGGCTCCTCTGGGCACAAATGAATCTAAGAAGGGACTCTGCTGGGGAT